>NC_060905.1:8936339-9213839 GCF_014805685.1 Silurus meridionalis | reverse complement strand
TGAGTTCATGTGTGAAGTTCTAGACATCCAAAACATTAATGAGCAGACCAAGCCGCTTACAGATTCCCAACGTGTCAAGTTCACCAAGGAGATCCGAGGTGAGTCTGCAGCTCCAGTATGGACAGTACGAAAATTGTCATTGACTTTAAGTTATGAAAAATATATGAATATTAAATTGAAGGATTTTAGTTTTTTCTGGGTTGTTGGCCTGTTGACATGCTTTTGGTTATGCTTGTGTAAACAGGGTTGAAAGTGGAGGTCACACACTGTGGACAGATGAAGAGGAAGTACCGTGTGTGCAATGTCACCCGTCGCCCAGCCAGCCACCAGACGTGGGTCTTTCTAACACGTTTGAGACTAAGCTTCCTGTGCAAGCATTTCCTCATATGAATGCTTCATGCATAAAGTTTAAACATTTTTGTTTAAACTATTATCAGGCTGTTTTATTTGTTTTTGTTTCATTAAAAAAAATTAGGGTTGAGGGAGTGATTGTTGTTTTGTGGAATAAGGACCTGTAATATAAAACCCATATCAATATATCTAAATTAACCTTCACTTTTGTAATGAATAAAAATCTCTTGCTTTACCAGGTTTCCCTTGCAGCTAGAAAACGGACAAGCCATGGAATGTACAGTAGCTCAATATTTTAAACAGAAATACAGTCTACAACTTAAATACCCCCATTTGCCCTGCCTTCAGGTGGGGCAGGAACAAAAGCACACATACCTTCCTCTTGAGGTGAGCCGTCTTATTTATTCTAGATCTTTTTTCAGTCTGTGGCTGCATGATATATAAAACTGTAGATCATTAATTTAAATGCAGTGCTAAATATATACAAAAATGCAAAAAAACAAAGGTGCAATCCACAAACAATATCTATACCGAAATGTATTGCTACACTTAAAGCTCTATAATGTGAAATGCTTCGGCTGAAAAATATGGATTCAGTTGAAGTTAAATAATTCGCCCTCATGTTTGAAACTGTGCTCCTTTCACATCCATCTAAATTTTAGTTTTTGTCTGTCGCTTCAGGTCTGTAATATTGTGGCAGGCCAGCGCTGCATAAAGAAGTTAACTGATAACCAGACTTCCACCATGATCAAAGCCACAGCTCGCTCAGCACCTGACCGCCAAGAGGAGATCAGTAGGCTGGTGAGCTGCACCCCATAGTATTCTTTCACAGTACAACACTTTTATCCATAGTCACGCAGTATTTCAGCGGGGTTTTTATTTATTTTTTATTTTTTTTGTGTTTGAAAGAAACAAATGACCCAGGCTTGGCCATTTTAAGGAAATTGTGAGTGTAGTTTAACCTTACTATGGGTGCAATGGACAGTGTTTAGCGATTACCAGCTATTTAATGCATGTTAATATGTATTTAGTTCTAAATGTACAACCCTTTTGCTGAAAACTCTGCCAAAAACAGTGTTAGCAACAGTGATTCTTTAGTATTAATGGGGTTACAATGACCCATTATTTCTTTTTATGATACAAATACAGGTCACTTTTAATGTGCATGCCTGCAGCTGCTATGCAAGTTTATTTATTTATTTATTTTTTTATACATAGTCAGAGTTTATGTACATCTGAAGGATTGAAGGCAATATCCACTAGATGGCATGCTGGAGCAGTAATACTTCATTATTCTCATTTGATTTCCAAGTAGAGTTTTATGGCACTTTTATGTACAGTAAAGTTAAACATAGCAATGAGCTCTGTTTCTCTTTAAAACTTTTGGTGGTGGTTTACAACCTCCCCTGTTTACATTGGAGCACTAGCTGCATGCCAGATGACCACAGGATACATTTTGCAGCCATTTTTGATACAAATAATTACCAGCAAGTATAAATTAGCCTTTAGTCACTTTGACCAATGACTATAGAAGAACTACATAACCTCATGCACACAGCCAGTCCACAGAAGAAAAAGCAGGAAACAATGTTTGAAAAATTTCATCTTTAATCTGACCCAAATGCCAGATTGTAGTGAGCAGGAATGAAAAAAAAACGATTTAACTTTGATGTACTGAGAATTCACTTTTCATTCACACTTAACAAATGTATGAATTAATTGGATGAGTGAGTCATTGCTGTTTGTTTCACCTCCCTCACATTTTCCCAGCGACATGTAGAATGTGTTTGCTTTGGCTTACAAGCTGCTATCAGTACAACAGAAATCATAGTGACAGCTGATTATTTAAGCCATTATTGTCTGTGGTTACTATTTACCTGGGAGGACCTTCTGTACTAAATGGTCATTTTATACTAAATAGCATTATTTTTGTTTAAAGTTTACATTGTTGCATTTCTAGTCTTGTACATATAGGGTAAATGTACTTGTGATTTCTATGTTGTTTTTTTTATATGTATGTTTTTCATTAACAAACATCAGTTTAAGACATTCTTTTAGTTGGTAAGCCATAAATGTTTTTTTTTTTTTTTTTTTAAATGATATCAAAACAATATTCAAAAGTAAATTTCTTTCTCTAAAGCTGTTTGATTTTTTTTTAAATGCTATTATCTTGGAGCTATTCTGTCCTGTGCCATACAGGTTTGTCTTAAAATCTCTGTTTGATTTATTTATTTATTTATTTATTTAGGCTGTGTGTGTGTGTGTGTGTGTGTAGGTGTGTTATATTATATATTAATAATTTTTTTTTTTACATTTAGGTCAAAAGCAACAGCATGGTGGGTGGCCCTGACCCCTACCTTAAAGAATTCGGCATCGTGGTACACAATGACATGACTGAGGTGACGGGGCGGGTCCTCCCAGCGCCCATGCTACAGTATGGGGGCCGGGTGAGTACAGACACTGGGAGGGACTGTGGCAGGGTGAGTACTTGGGCACGGGTGCAGGGTGAGTACGGGTGGGGCCATAAACACAGGCGAGTGTGTGCGTTTGTGATTTGTGGTGGAATGAATGGACTAACCATGAGGAGGATGATCAGACTCTGTTTAATAACATTGGTTACTTGGTAGTTTGTTTGTTCAGATGCTAAAATATTTTTCCCTAATTTATTATTGTTTTATTTGTGAATTAGTGCTGTAGGGATTTAGCTCTTTGAAGTATGCCCCGATCAGTCGAGTCACTGGCCAATGGATTCTTATCCTCTTCCTCAGGAACGTATGAAGCTTTTGTAAGACTGCTTTTCTGTTTGCCTAAAGAGTTATGTGCAACTCTAGTTTATGAATAATTTGGGTTTTTTTTTTTTTTTAAAAATGTTTAGAAAAATGTAAGTTGCAAAGAGAAAAGCAATCTCTCATTTTTGTTTAACTTCAGTCATTTCATCAACTGATTGCATTTAGTGCCTAATTCCTTTGTCATAAGTGTGTAATTTTTAATTAGTCTAAAATGTTAGGTTAAATGTGAAGTATTAACTAAAACCACTATATTTTAAACTGCATATTACAAACATGGCTTCGTGTTTTAACCAGTTGCTAGTTTAACATTTGATGGTATGTGTAAGTCATCTCGACTTTTTAGTTTCTGTTACATTACTGCATATTAAAAGCTAACAACCAAAAATGGAAAACATCTTTGGCATTTAGGTCATGTAATCCTTCTGATGCAAAAAAAAAAAAATATCGAGTACTGAATTCCCTGAACACTGGAGTTGCTCAGATCATGTGTTTATTTAAAATGCATTTAAGGTGGATTATTGCTTAAACAAGAAATGTAGAAATTATGCTTATTTAAATATTTAGCAATTTATAAGATTAGACTGTTACTAATTTAGATTCGTGAAAAACTGTTTTGAACAATGCTTTTTTTTTTTTGTGAGGAGTCTATGGGCTTCACTAAGAGTGTAGGGACTCTTTTCACAGAACAAGACTGTGGCTACGCCCAACCAGGGCGTGTGGGACATGAGGGGGAAGCAGTTCTATGCAGGCATTGAAATTAAGGTGTGGGCAGTGGCCTGTTTTGCCCCTCAGAAACAGTGCAGAGAGGACTTGCTTAAGTGAGTATCTTTTTATTTTTGGTTATTGTATTTTAATTATTAATATAATTTATTTTGCAAGCTATTTTGCAATAGCTTCTATTTAAATGTTTTATAAAAGGTTGGGTTTTGTATTGTTCTGTGGCTAAATCAGGGCTGTGAAGTATCCAAGAAAAGCTACAGTGAGTTCAGCATTTTAATCATTTTGACATAGTTGGCACACTGAACATGGCGCCATGTTTTGGATTTTCAAGCCAAGCTGAGAGAACTTGTTGAGGAAAGACAGAAAATGGCTTTTCACCAATCTAAACCGTATATACTATTATTGCTTATAACACTGCCCTAACATACCTAATAATGATTAATGAACATCTAGGTGAAAAATGCCTTTTCTGTGGTAAACTAGGTAGTAAATGGTAAATTAAAATCCCAACTATTTTGTTTACTCGTTTTTTTTTTTTTTTTTTTAAGATAAACGTAGGAGTGAATGCTGTCTTTTCCAGTGCTGTCAATTCAGTCACTGTGTTCTAACTGATTTAAACTTGTACAACAATTAAATCGGATTAACAGGTTTTCATTAAAGTTGCCCCAAACTTAATGCCTTTTGCATTTCAGGAGCTTCACAGACCAGCTGAGGAAGATCTCTAAAGATGCAGGAATGCCCATTCAAGGCCAGCCTTGCTTCTGCAAGTATGCCCAGGGAGCAGACAGTGTAGAGCCCATGTTCAAGCACCTTAAAATGTCTTATGTTGGATTGCAACTCATCGTGGTCATCCTGCCTGGAAAAACCCCTGTCTATGGTAAAGAGATGAAAACAAGATAATATTCTTGACATTCTTGAATGATATATTTGACATTTTCATCTGCCACATATTTGTTAATTTTGATGATTAAGTACTGAATTATGGACCAGCATTAAAGCTGAATTTTATTTGACTTTGTGTGTCTTATAGCGGAGGTAAAGCGTGTTGGAGATACTCTGCTAGGTATGGCAACCCAGTGTGTCCAGGTGAAGAATGTAGTAAAGACCTCCCCTCAGACACTCTCCAATCTCTGCCTCAAGATCAATGCTAAACTGGGTGGCATCAACAATGTTCTAGTACCCCATCAGAGGTGTGGATCAATTGCACTGTAGCAATTATAACTTATAACAAATCATCAATTACATTTATTTGTAGTTTTTCAAAATGCAGTTTGACCATCTGCCTGTAAGTAGGAGCAAATAATTATGCTCTTGTATATGTTTTTTTTCTTTTTAGACCATCAGTATTCCAGCAACCGGTGATCTTCTTGGGTGCCGACGTCACTCATCCCCCAGCAGGTGATGGGAAGAAACCATCCATCGCAGCAGTAGTGGGTAGCATGGATGGCCATCCAAGCCGGTACTGTGCCACAGTGCGGGTGCAGACCTCGAGACAGGACCTATCCCAGGAGCAGCTATTCAGCCAAGAAGTAATCCAGGACCTCACTAACATGGTGCGTGAGCTGCTCATCCAGTTCTACAAGTCCACCCGCTTTAAGCCCACACGCATCATCTACTATCGTGGGGGAGTGTCAGAGGGACAGATGAAGCAGGTGAGTTCAACATGGTATGTCCCAAATGTGATCGGTCTCCGATTGAGATCTGTATTTGTAATGGTGTCTGCTGTTTCTCTTTGTGTACTCTAGGTTGCTTGGCCAGAGCTGATAGCCATTAGAAAGGCATGCATCAGTCTGGAGGAGGACTACAGGCCAGGGATAACCTACATTGTAGTGCAAAAACGTCATCACACCCGTCTTTTTTGCTCTGACAAAGCTGAAAGAGTATGTGATTAATTTCACTTAATCTTGCATTGGGTTAAAAGTCATAAATGTCATTTTATGTTATGTTATACTTTAATCTGAATGATTTTTGCCCTCTGCAGGTTGGGAAGAGTGGTAATGTTCCTGCAGGCACTACGGTGGACAGCACCATCACTCATCCATCAGAGTTTGACTTCTATCTGTGCAGTCATGCTGGTATCCAGGTAAGTCTGACTTTCTACCGGTTAGTCTATTTGTACCTCCATTTGTCCCCCAGTCTATAAATCAATCTGTTTTTTGTAGGGCACCAGCCGCCCCTCGCATTACCATGTGCTGTGGGACGACAACTGCTTCACTGCGGATGAGCTGCAGCTTCTCACCTACCAGCTATGCCACACATATGTGCGCTGTACACGTTCAGTGTCTATCCCAGCACCCGCATACTACGCCAGACTTGTCGCCTTCCGTGCCCGCTATCACCTAGTGGATAAAGACCACGACAGGTACTTCACAATTTCCTGTCAGAAGAGCTTTCTTTAAGATTGAAAGTTACGTATATATTGTGTGGCATGTAAAACATTGGCATGTTGATGTACTAATATATAAGAAAAACATAGAGACAAATTATACTCCATTATTTTAAAATAAGTATATAGTGTCTGTATCCCAGGCAGTAGACATTTTTATGGAGTGGAGCTTGAGTTATTTGTCAAAACTGAACAAAATGGAGGGAAAATGCAGCTGTAGTTGTCATTTTGATTATATATTTCTCTGAAGGTTGAACTGATTTTCTTCTCTCACATTTCTGCAGTGCGGAGGGCAGTCACGTATCAGGCCAGAGTAATGGTCGGGACCCTCAGGCCCTAGCCAAGGCAGTGCAGATTCACTATGACACCCAGCACACCATGTACTTCGCCTAACTGCTTCAACCAGCAGAAGATGCACTTCTACGCTCCCACTTCACTTCTCTATCTCTCTCTTTCTTTCCAACCTTCTTTTTCTAGTTACTATTTCTTTGAACTTTTTTCCTCCCTCTCTTTCTGTCTTTCTCATGTCCTCATCCACAACCAAAGCGGTTCCAACGCCAGAGGGCTGAATGCATGTCTGAAGCATTCATCCTCAGTGGAACTGCCCACCAGCAATCCTGCACTGAGAGACCACTAGTCTCTAAGGCACAGAGTAATCAAATTGAGCCATTTAAGAGTTTAGTTTTTCAGTTTTGAATGTCTTTTTTTTTTTTTTTTTTTCTTTTTTTTTTTTTTTTTTGTAATATACACTGAGTGTGAGCAAACCTGCGCCATTTTTGTCGTGACAGCTCTGGCTCTCTCAGCTAAGCTGGACTTTGTCTACTTTTACCTCAGGCCACTGTTGGCTTAAACTTGTCCTTTTTATGATCGTATTTTAACTTTCTCTGCTCAGTCTTTTACAAGCGAGGTGATCTGGGTATCATACCCATTACTCTTCTTTCATTTTTATTATTTTTTTGAATGTGTGAGTGAGTCCGTGTTTGTTGTGTGTGTGTGTGTGTGTGTGTGTGTGTGTGTGTGTGTGTGTGTGTGTGTGTGGCGTGTACGTGCGTTTCATGGCGGGCCACTGAATTGTAAAGGGAAATATCAAGGAGTTAACTGCTGTAAATGCCTCAGTTTATTTTATAACGCTTCACATACATAAATATATATTAAAAAAGACGCATCTATATATAAACCTCTTTCAGTAGATTTACATTTTTGCAGGATTGCATAAGCTGATGGTTATGTGTAGCAGGAATTCTCAATGTTCTCAGCTGTGACACTGAGACCATCCAAGTTCCTTTGTGTCTGTGGCAGTTAGCTCATACATCCTTGCATGAATGGGTTTTATACAGGGTGCAGGGATGGCTATGGACTTGAAGCTGCCCCATTAAAGGCTTGCATAGTAGACAACAAAGGGCAATGTTTGCAAAAATGACAGCACTCTCCCTTACCTTTTATGCATTTCTACATAAAACTCAAGTCAGATTTGTAAGAGTTTAATATAAATCATTTTGTTCTTATATTAACTGTTAGTGTATAAAGTCAGTGTCATGGTTACTGTTGTAATGTTGCTGTTATGTATATCAGACTGTCAGAAATCTCAGTTGCGTAAAGAAATTTATCCAGGAGTCATTTTGGTGGTGTCGAGTGAATCCGGTTTTGTAGCTGAACATGTTGTAGCATTCTGTCCATGGTTGTGGGGCCCAAAGTGCTTTTGGTTGGTGTTCCTTTTTTGTTTTCAGGTGATTATCATTTAGATATTCATTATCATTTGATTTTATGTATCGGAAGTAATGAATTATCATGGCAACGATTTTGCTTATTTCTGCCCCCACGTCAAACAGTGGCTTGTTGGGGATACTGTTTAGACAAGGAAGGATGAACGACAATCAGGGCTCAGGGGGATAGTTAAAGCTGTTTGAATAGTTAGCCATTATTTGAAATTTACATTTACTTGTGTTTTTATTGCTGTTGTGAGTTGAACATTTATATCTATATATAAAATCTGAAGGTATCTTTTCTTTTGAGATGGGAATAAAACAAACATTGTATTATTTGCTAAAAGACACAAGCAAAAGCACTGCCTTGGATTTTGACAACACCTGACATAGTGTGGTTGAATGATTGCAAGCCTTGTCCTGGGTTATGTATTAGTGTTGGGCCTCTGTATGCGTCTCGTCAGGTGGGCAGCTCAATAAAAACCCTTTTGTAATAAACCATCTATAAAGCCACAGGTTTGCTATGAATGAGTTTGAGCTCTTGCCTGTTCAGGACGTGACTCATGGCCTGTTGAGAAGGATAGGGCAAAGGCATCACTCGCAATAAGGTGGAATAAGGTGTTTTCACGTTCTTACAACAATTTTTATAATGTGGATCCCACAGCGTTACCATATTTGCCAGAACAGTTGTGCCTGATTTAGCAGGTTGAAAGACATGGTAAAAAGACAATAATTCCAATTTCATATTATGGCACAGCAATATACTTCAAATGATGAACAATGATAGCTATAATAATTTTTCTCATTGATGTGGTTGATGGTTATGATTGCCCATGGGAATGAGTGTTTCTGTGAGGTGTTTTTGTTTTTTTGTTTTTTTTGCTTGTGTCAATCAGTGGGAATGTGCATTTCGTGGACTAGCTCTTTAGGCTCTATGGAAAGCTATAAATTTTAGACTGCTTGCTTGCATGCCAGAGTATTGTCCTAAATCTCTTACAGAATATTTATTGTCTCAGAAAAAGGAAAAAAGACTCCTGTTAAGGTGTATGAATTAATTGAGACTGCTTGTTTTTAGGGTAGCAATATTGACCAGTCTCTTTTGACAAGATTTGAAAATTCCGTCACAGACGTCAGTAAGTCCTGTGGGTCAGGCTGGATGCTGTGAGGGAGTGTCGAGTCCAGTCTTGACAAGAACTCCAACTAAAACGAGGTACTTTTTTCCTTCTTTTTCTTTTGCTCCTCCTTCAAACGGGGAGCACCAAGACCGGATTTAGTCACTCCTTTTGATAGTCAACATTATGCCACGTTGCTACTCTGTAGTTTTGTGGTGCCATGTTGATGACTCTCACACTCGCAGCATCCAGACTCTCCAGGATTACGCAAGAATTACCTCTTTTTAACCTTTTGACCCATGGTTTCTCACTACTTCCTTGATTTTAAGAGAGCATGATTTTTTTAAGATCTCCTCTTTGATATATAAAAATTTGTTATTGGATTAAAGTGTATTGTAATTTATTTCTTTTTTGTGCGTGTAGCTTTTGTGCTGTATTTTAATGTTTTGGGCTGTGTGACCTGTCTAGTAGCAATAGAGGGCGCTCTTGTTGACTTGCTGGGGCTTCCTCTGGCTTCTTCTATTAGGGTGCCACATCACTTGATGTATTGCTATTTGACATTTTAAAAAAAGAATCCCTTCTTCCTTTTGTTTTTTCTTTTATTTTTAAAAAATTTTTTTTTAGCCTGCAGGGACTATTCGTGTTATTGTGCAAAGTAATAAATTGGTATTTTACGCCTATATCATGTCTCTTTTGGTCTCTCTTTAATTCATATGGATTCCAGTGTGAGGATGTTCTGTATGGCCAAAAGTTTGTAGATACCTGATAATCAGATCAATGTGGGGTTTTGTTTTGTTTTTTTTCTCTCTACATGCTGTTGCCACAAAACTGAAATTCATATGCCGTATTAAAATTTCCCTTTACTGGAGCTGAGGGGCTCAGACATTTTTCTAAAACGATAATCCATCAGAAGGTTTGAGGAGGTTTGAATGAAAGAATTCGGGTCCCAGCACAGAGTTCTTAGATGAGCTTGAATGCCGACTCCACCTTCTCCCCCAACAGCAGTATATGATTTCACTAATGCTTTTGTACCTGAATAAACACAAATCCCACGGTCCAAAATGTATTGGAAAGCCTTTCCACAAGAGTGGACCTTTTTTTTTATAACTGTAAGGGGAAAATAAATGTAGGGATGTTCAATAAGCACATATGTTGTGGAAAGGTTAACACAATTGTTCAGAACTTTGACAATAAAAAGAGGGGTTCTCCAGAGTTTACCACCATAGTTACCGAACCACTGACGGTTCACACAATCACATATTCTTAATTTGTTATAAAACCTACCGAATACAATTGGTTATTTCAGTTACTTTTTCACAAGGACTATTGTTTTTGTTCTATTTATTCTTTGTTATATAATTTAGTAGATGCTGTAGGTAAGTGTTCTAACCTACAAAATGTAGAACCTTTTTAAGGGTTCCTTCAGAAGCAAATCCAATACTGGTTGAGAGGGGGGGAGGAAATTATGAGTATCATGGAATGACTATAATGGTTAATTACACTGGGCAAATTTTGCATTTGTTTAGTATTTACTATTCTAAATAATGAAATGGGTTAAAGATTATCATAATTTAATAATAGAAAATACAATACTGTATGAATTTGATGGTATATTAATAGTTTTACTAATTACTAAAAGACACTAAAACATACATTTCAATTGCCCTTAAATGTTAAATGTAGACATTATCCTCAGATTGTTCAACAAATACTGGTTTAGAAAATCTTAAAAATCTGCCACAAATGTTTTACTTGTAAATAAAGAGAGCATAATTCAAGTATATTTTACAAAAAAATCTTGTCTTTTACCTTTAGAAATGTCACGTATAATTCAATAAGTTACTTGACGTTTCATTTTCCTTTATTGTGTTAATTCAAACTAAACTACCAAAGTAATGTTATATTTTTTTGTGTTTTGATTTACGTCTAATGCAAAAAAAATAAAATAAATAACAAACGCAAGTAAAACTACAAAAGTAAAAAAAAGTCTATGCGCATGCTTTCTTGGTTCTGAAGTTGGCACGCAGAGGAAGGCAATGGACCATTTTCTCGAATTCTGATGTTTTTATGATCTGATCTTTTGATTATTGGTCAATTTAGTTATGTTTAAAGAAAATTATAGAGCTGTTCATTTGTCTGCGGTCCTGATGGTTGGAGAATTAACGCATTAAATGTTCATATAGTTGACAGAGTTGAGTTTGCTACAGAATGGATTGGCATAAACATCTGTTATAAGCAAACGGCATCTGTGTTGAAAACAATTGTCTTGTATTTTACATATATTGTCTTGTATTTTACATATTTTACACATCTACGGAGAAGTTTAATGTACAGTGAACTTTAAACAAATGGCAAAATAACCAAACGGGGTGTGTTTATTCATGTGTATGAATAAATAGTTGACCCCTCACATGCTATCTGAATTAATAGAAATTGGACAGCGGAAGTCATATTTATGAACCCGGGATGATACCCGAGGCTGAACATTAACTTTAAACGTGACTGAGAAAGCCGTTAATCCACATCAACTACACTGCTTTGTCTTATTGATAAAATCTATAATAAGCATTTGATGCATGTTAAATTAAATGGAGATTATATTCCCTATTGAACCTATACAATAGTGTGTTCAGGCAGCCTTACTCTACCAAATAAGCTGTACTTGTAAACATTTAATGTAGCTGTACTAAAATAACCTGGTCAAATTTTAAATCAATAAAATAAGTATATATTTTTTTAATTTGTAAAAAAAAAAAATCTATTTCCACAGATTGCACTCACCATTTTATCTCATGCAAGCTAAATCGGCAATGCTTTTTACCGCATATACAACACTGATTAGCCTTGCAGTATGAGACAGATTTATAGCTGTACATACATATACCATACACATACGTTATACTTTACAAGATGAAAACACTGGTCCAGTAGCAAGTTTTTTAAATTTTTTAAATACTAAATAATTAAATCTTAAAGGTATTTGTGTAAAATTTTCATTCATTTACAAATGTTAAAAAGCCTGGGTCCTTAAGTGGACAGTATGGGTGGCAACAGAGGATTTAATATAAGGTGGGCAATTATCGAGCTAAATTAAGAGGCAGTCAGCCTTCCAGTCAGCTGGGCCCGGTTTTTCAAAAGTAATCCACTAGGATTTTGGATAATGGATTGGATCAAATCTTGAAAATGGGTTTTTCAAAAGAAAAAACGGATTACATAATCGGATTAGATCATGTAATCCAATCTTGGTTTTGATCCGGATCAAACCTTTAGTTTGGGTTTTTTAGAACTTTTTTGTAGGATTTGGATCACTTTGATCCAAAAAATCTGGATTAAACTGATCCTGTCAGAAGGGTGGATTCAGCGTGGATTCCATGCCCAAAATGTAATGAAAACTTAAAAAATGTATCAAATAATACTATATTTGTATCATGCAGTATCTTACAAGATATCCTATTTATTCATAAGGTTTTAATTTTATTTGTTCATCAGTCAGGCTACAGTGATTAGGTAGGCTTTAACGTATTCAGCCTTTCAGTATAGGCCTACAGCAAAGTAGAAAGCGTTTGGCCTCATACAATAATCCCGCAAATAGCTTTCAAAATTGACAAAAAACAATACATTTTATTCTGTCACTAATTGAGATATATATATATTAGGGGTCGCCACAGCGGACCATCCGTCTCCATACCACCCTGTCCTCTACATCTGCCTCTTTTACACCAACTACCTGCATGTCTTCCCTTACCACATCCATGAACCTCCTCCTTGGCATTCCTCTTTTCCTCCTACCTGGTGGCTCCATCTTCAGCATTCTTCTACTAATATAATTCATGTCCCTTCTCTGCACATGTCCAAACCATCTTAATCTCGCCTCCCTCACCTTGTCACCAAAACATCCTACATGTGCTGTCCCTCTAATAAACTTATTTCTAATCTTGTCCATCCTCGTCACTCCCAACGAAAACCTTAACATCTTCAGCTCTGCTACCTCCAGCTCTGCCTCCTGCCTTTTACTCAATGCCACTGTCTCTAATCCATACAACATCGCAGGTCTCACCACAGTCCTACAAACTTTCCCTTTCATTCTTGCAGATACCCTACTATCACAAATCACTCCTGTCACTCTTCTCCACCCACTCCACCCTGCCTGCACTCTTTTCTTCACTTCTCTAACACACTCTCCATTACTTTGCACTGTTGACCCCAGGTACCTGAACTCCTCCACCTTCTCCACCTCTTCTCCCTGCAACCGCATCACTCCACTGCCCTCCCTCTCATTCACACACATGTACTCTGTCTTACTCCTACTGACTTTCATTCCCCTTCTCTCCAGCGCATATCTCCACCTCTCCAGGCTCTTCTCAACCTGCTCTCTACTCTCACCACAAATCACAATATCATCTGCAAACATCATAGTCCAGGAGACTCCTGTCTGACCTCGTCCGTCAACCTGTCCATCACCACTGCAAACAGGAAAGGGCTCAGGGCCGATCCTTGATGCAGTCCAACCTTCACTCTGAACCAGTCTGTCGTACCTACTGCACACTTCACTGCCGTCACACTGTCCTCATACATGTCCTGCACCACCCTTACATACTTCTCTGACACACCTGACTTCCTCATACAATACCACAACTCCTCTCTTGGCACTCTGTCGTACGCTTTCTCTAAATCCACAAATACACAATGCAATTCCTTCTGTCCTTCTCTATACTTCTCCATCAACATCCTCAAAGCAAATAAGGCATCTGTGGTGCTCTTCCTCGGCATGAAACCATACTGTTGCTCACAGATGGTCACCTCTTCCCTCAGCCTGGCTTCCACTACTCTTTCCCATAACTTCATGGTGTGACTGATCAACTTAATTCCCCTGTAGTTACTGCAGGTCTCCCTTATGCTTAAAGATCGGTACCAGCACACTCCTTCTCCATTCCTCAGGCATCCTCTCCCCTTCCATAATCCTGTTAAACAATCTGGTTAAAACCCACTGCCATCTCTCCTAAACATCTCCACGCCTCTACCGGTATGTCATCTGGTCCAACCGACTTTCCATTCTTCATCCTCTTACTAATCCTATCTACATCCTGCTTCACCAACTCCACATCCTCCAACCTTCTCTCTCTGTGATTTTCCTCATTCATCAGCTGCTCAAAATACTCCCTCCACCTTCTCAACACACTCTCCTCACTAGTCAACACATTTCCTCTCCATCCTTTATTGCTCTAACTTGCAGTACATCCTTCCCAGCTCGGTCCCTCTGCCTGGCCAATCGGTATAACTCCTTTTCTCCTTCCTTAGTGTCCAACCTCTTATACAGCTCCTCATATGCCTTTTCCTTGGCTTTCGCCACATCCCTTTTACCTGCTGCCGCATCCCTTGTACTCCTGCCTACTTTTCTCATCACTCTGTCGATCCCACTTCTGTTTTGCCAACCTCTTTCTAATGCTCTCCTGCACTTCCTCATTCCACCACCACGTCTCCTTGTCTTGCTTTCTATTTCCAGATGTCACACCAAGTACTTTTCTAGCTGCCTACCTCATCACTCCTGCAGTAGTTCCCCAATCATCCGGCACCTCTTCACCACCACCGAGCCCCTGTCTGACCTCTTCCTGAACCTCACACTACACTCTTCCTCCTTCAGTTTCCACCATCTTATTCTTCTTTCAATCCTTACATTCCTCCTCTTCTTCTTCGCCTCCAAAACCATCCTACAGACCACCATCCGATGCTGTCTAGCTACACTGTCCCCGCCAACACCTTACAGTCTCCAATCTCCTTCAGGTTGCATCTCCTGCATAGCACATAGTCCACCTGTGTGCACCTTCCTCCACTCCTATACGTCACCCTATGATCCTCCTTCTTCTTAAAATACGTGTTCACCACTGCCATTTCCATCCTTTTAGCAAAATCTACCACCATCTGCCCTTCCACATTCCTCTCCTTAAAACCATACCTACCCATCACCTCCTCATCACCTCTGTTCCCTTCACCTACATGCCCATTAAAGTCTGCCCCAATCACCAATCGTTCTTTCCTAGGTACACCATCTACCACGTCATCTAATTCACTCCAGAATCTTTCCTTTTCCTCCATCTCACAGCCAACTTGTGGAGCATAGGCACTGATGACGTTTATCATCATCCCTTTAACTTCCACCTTCACGATCATCACCCTATCAGAAACTCTCTTCACCTCCACTACACTCTTACTGTACTCTTCCTTCAGAATCACCCCTACACCATTTCTCTTCCCATCCACACCATGATAAAACAGTTTAAATCCACCTCCAATGTTCCTGGCCTTACTCCCTTTCCACTTGGTCTCCTGAACACACAGCATATCTACCTTTCTCCTCTCCAATATATCAGCTACCTCTCTCCCTTTACCCGTCATAGTACCAACATTTAAAGTACCAACCCGAACCTCCATTCTCCTGCACTGCTCCTTTTCCTGCCGTCTCTGTAGACGTCTTCCTCCTCTCCTTCTCCTCCTTCGGCCAACAGTAGCCCAATTTCCACCGGTACCCTGTCGGCTAACGATACCTGTGGCGGTCGTTGTTAACCCGGGCCTCGACCGATCCGGTATGAAATTCTCCTTTGTGATCCGCATATTTGATTTGGCACATGTTTTACGCTGGATGCCCTTCCTAACGCAACCCTCCCCATTTACCCGGGCTTGGGACCGGCACTAAGAGTGCACTGGCTTGTGCCCCCCTAATGGCTGGGTTATATATATATATATATATATATATATATATATATATATCACAATCATATATCATCACAATCAAAAATATTTTTGTTTCTAGAATATTTATTAGTGATGCATGCAATGATTACAGAATAACCCCAAAAATGCAAAGAATGGCAATCACTGATTTTTGAAATCCAAAACAATTCCAAATCAGAAATAGTGTCTAACTATTGCGTCCCTTGTTGCACGTTTTGTTTGCTCATTCTGGCAGAATGCAGGAGGTTGGTTAGGGTCTCCAAGGGGCTCAGGTGCATCATTGTCAGCACAGAGAGGGACATTGCGCTTAGTAGCGATGTTGTGTAGGACAATACAGGCAAGGGTTATGTTGCATGCTTTCTGTGGTTCCGCTCTCAGGTAGTTAAGGCGTGCAAAGCGCCTCTTAAGAACTCCATTTAAACGCTCAATTGCACATCTTGCTCTGCAATGAGCAGTGTTGAAGCGTGCCTGCGCTGGTGTATTTGCTGTTAGAAAAGGAGTCATCAGCCATGGTAGGAGTGGGTAGGCACTGTCTCCTAATATTATGCCATCCGGTCGGTTGGTTTGGAGGTCTCTATATAGAGCGCTCTCCCTCAGGATGCATGCATCATGGACAGACCCAGGCCACTTGACAACGCAGTTGGTGATGATGAGGTCAGCATCACACACAAGTTGGACATTGATGCTGTGCCTCCCCTTTCTGTTTATAAATTCCCATTCATTGGGATGCTTGTATATGCACATGTGTGCAGTCGATTGCTCCAATAGTATTGGGCATATTCCCCAAAAGAAAAAGCTGCTCGCCTGGGCAATCTGGTTGTCCTTTGGAAAAGAAACAAATTCATTGACCAGGCTGGCCAGTGCGATTGACACATCTCTCACCACATCACACACAGCTGATTTCACCACTCCCATATAGTCACCAACAACCTGATAGAAAGTCCCACATGCATAAAATCGGAGAGCAATAAGGATCTGGTCTTCCACAGACAGACCGTGACTCCTTTGGGTTCTGTGTTGAAGTTTTGGCCTGAGAAGGTTCACAAGGTACTCTATATCAGCCTTCCCAAAGCAAAACTGGACATACAGCTCCTCAGTGGTGTATTGCTCCAGTGGCTTGGTACGTTCAACATACACCCTTTGACGGTATCCTCTCCTGGCAAAGTGGTGGTGGCGGTGGACAACACCTGCCATTTCACTGTCTCTCTGTGAATCCTCTGAGAAAGGCTGATTTATATGGCTGTGTAGTTGGTCTTTTCAGACACACCTATTACAACTGATTAATTTTGGCTTGTGTTTAATTGAGGCAATTGGACCTATAATTGATGAACAATGTTCACTATAGTTAAGCAACAGAACCATGGACTCAAGAAGCTGTAACTTCACTGCTGCTGAAACCAATGCACTACTAGAGGGTGTTCGGTGCCATTATGGAACAATAGTGGGAAGTTTTAATTCTGCTAAGGATACCAACAAAAAGAAAAATGATGTTTGGATTTTAATCACAGAAAATGTGAATGCCATAGGGTCTGGCCAGAGGAGGACCACAGACCAAATCAAATTGCGGTGCAAGAATCTTAAGGCCAGGGCAACAAAGGACCATGCTGAAGCCAAAAACCCACAAACAGGCAACAAGCCATTTAAGAGGGGAGATTACACAGATGTGGTCCTCGACATCATTGGAGGTGAGAAGTCGCAAGCTCTCCATGGTATTCAAGGTGTTGTAGGGGATGGCGAGCCTTGGATTGAGGAGGAGGAGGAGAATCTGCCAGTTCCTCCTGAGGCTGATCCAGAGAGCGTATTTATATTGAATCTCAGCTCTGTTCCTGAGGAAGAAGCTGGATCCTCATTGGTTGAGCCAGTGGTAGTTGCCACAGGATCTCAGAGCAAAGCCTTGAAGCGCCCTTCATCAAACAAAGATAATGATTACAAGGCACTTCTGCAAAAAGAGACTGAAAGGGCAGAAGCACAGCTTCATCTGGCAGAGGAACAACTGACTCTGACCAAACTGCAGCAAACCAAGGCCAGACTTGAGATCCGCCTCCTAAAGGCTACGCTCAGACAAGCTGGTCTCTCCACATCAGATGAGGAAGTCTGAAATTATTGTGGAGTATTTGACATTGTCTTTTTTTTTAAATCAATACATCTATATCTGAAACTTGTTATAAATATCCTCAATGTACAGTGTTTGTGTTGTAGATCTCAGATGAGCGGACTGCTGGAAGAGGATGGGGTGGGGTTTTTCTTGTGTTTAGTTTCTTTTAAATGTGTGTGTTTTCATTTCAAATAATAATAAACTTATATTGACCCCACACTGGCTATTCTACTTGTTGCTCTTTACATATCTATAGTTCTACATTGTGATTTCCTATCCTGTTTGAGCACTGGTTATCCAGATTTGGTGATCCTGAAAAGTTCCTATCCGCATCAGATTGATCCAATCCGATGTTGCTTTGAAAAACTGGCTCAAGTAGTAAACTGGATTACGTGATCACGGATCGCAAAAAAAGGATTACTAAATCCGGATCAATTTTATCCGGATTAAACTTTTTGAAAAACCGGGCCCTGGAGATCAACCTTTTGAAAAGGGAGAAGACAAATACAAAGTCCTGCACCAAAGCCATGAAAAGACCCAGGAAGACTCAAGTAAACTACTTACCCCCCAAGTAGTCAAGTTAAGAAGTCAAGAAGCTTTTATTGTCATTGAAACCATTATACAGCTGATGCATTACACAGTAAAATGAAACAACGTTCCTCCTAAACCCTGGTACTGTATACAACAACAATCACAGAAAACACAGGGCTAAGGACTAGTAAGTGTCCTCACCACATAAAGTGCCTCATGTGCAACCTGGTACAAACAGTGCAAAGACAATGTGTGTGTGTGTGTGTGTGTGTGTGTGTGTGTGTGTGTGTGTGTGTGTGTGTGTTCTTGTTCTCCTATCCCGGTGGGGACTTCGACCTGAAGGCACACTGATTCATGGGGACCCATGTCACCGTGGGGACCTAAATTGAGGTCCCCACCGGCAAAGCCATACAAGCACCTCCCAAACAGTATCTAGACACGCCCAGTGAGGTTTTCTCTGAAGACCCCATTGGGTCCATTTTCAGGACAAAATCTGTGTGACTGTGTAATCTATGAAAATGCATTAAATAATTTGAATATAATAGACTTTTTAAAACTGAAGCCCTTAATGTCATTTATTGTGGCTCTGTCTATATTTAAACACTTATTGTTAATGGCAATAGGAAATTAATCAAAAAGAGGTTGGCCAACTCCAAGTCTTTCGATCCTATCTTCGCATGGACTGTTGTATGCCAGGGGTATCTACATTTATTAATTGTCAATTTAGGTTCAAAAATACTTTTAAAGTCTTTCTGCATACATAAAACAGAGTTCACAAAGAGTTTACTTTCAACAGATCACTAATAAACTTCCAAAAAAAAATGTTTAACAAGCCACCAGGTGTTGATAATATACAATTGTTGTACCTAAAATTGGCAGTTGCTATTTTAACTTTACTGGATTATCTTTTTGATAATTTACTACAATATATACAAATGGTGTTAAGTCCCCCACTTACGATGGAAATATGCTACGACGACTCCATTGTAAGTCAAAAATATTGTAAGTTGAAGATGTTACTATGACTATGACAAAATTTTTGGTTTCATGCTGATTTAAAATGTTCATTTTTCTGCTCTAAACTGAGGCTTTCCTCTTTTTTTTTCCACTACCAGCATTAGACATAGTTGGGCATTTGGAAGACATGCTTTTATCACTTAAATTTTTAATATTTTTACAATTTTGTCATATCGCTATCGGCATCGAAACATCGAAAAATCGTAAGTCGAACCATTGTAACTCGGGGATTATCTGTATTAGATAACTACAGACATTCGGCAAAGCTCTGTGCTCTTTCAAGGCCTTAACACTAAACTACTAACACACTATTTTCATATAAATGTTTCATGACTTTATTATAAATGTATACATTTATTGTAATTGCTAACCACTTAGATAACAGAGCTACTCATTATACCCTCAGTCCATATCTGACAGTCTCTGGCTAGTAGTAATGCCATGATATAGCTTTGGCATGATCTAATGGAGAAAGGGAGAATGGGGCCAGATACATATCTCTTCATAAAGCTTTATGAAATTTTAAAAATCTACCGATCCAGCATCAAGAAGTTAGTGCTGCTCATGAGGTAGATGGGCAATGATTTGCGAACAACATGGCTAAAGCCTCTGTAAGGTGCACACAGGTGGACTATATTCTATGCACGAGATGCAACTTTAAAGAGATTAAAGACTGTAAAGTGTGGGAAGGGGACAGTGTAGCTAGACAGCATCAGATGGTGGTCTGAAGAATGGCCCTGTAGTTGAAGAAGAAAAGGAGGAGAGTGAAGACTGAAAGAAGAATAAGATAGAGGAAACTGAAGGAGGAAAACTGTAGTGTGAGATTCAGGGAAGAGGTCAGACAGGGGCTCGGTGGTGGTGAGGAAGTGCTGGATGATTGGGCAACTACTGCAGAAGTGATAAGGGAGACTGCTAGAAAGGTACTTGGTGTGACATCTGGAAATAGAAAGGAAGACCAAGAGATGTGGTGGTGGAATGAGGAAGTGCAGGAAAGCATAAGGAGAAAGAAGTTGTCAAAATAGAATTGGCATTGACAAAGTGATGAGAAAAGTAGACAGGAGTACAAGGAGATGCGGCATCAGGTAAAGAGGGATGTGGCGAAAGCCAAGGAAAAGGCATATGAGGAGCTGTATGAGAAGTTGGACACTAAGGAAGGAGAAAAGGATTTGTACCGATTGGCAAGGCAGAGGGACCAAGTTGAGAACGATGTGCTGCAAATTAGAGCAATAAAGGATGGAGATAAAAATGTGTTGATTAGTGAGGAGAGTTGAGAAGATGGAAGGAGTATTTTGAGCAGCTGATGAATGGGGAAAATAAGAGAGAGAGAAGGTTGGATGGTGTGGAGTTGGTGAAGCAGGAAGTGAATAGGATTATAAAGGATGAAGTGAGAGCAGCAATTAAGAGGATGAAGAGTGGAAAGTCAGTTGGACCAGATGACATTTCGGTAGAAGCATGGAGATGTTTAGGTGAGATGGCAGTTTTTAACAAAATCGTTTAACAGGATTTTGGATGGTGAGAGGATGCCTGAGGAATGGAGAAGGAGTGTGCTGGTACCAATCTTTAAGAACAAGGGGGATGTGCAGACCTGCAGTAACTACAGGGGAATTAAGTTGATCAGTCACAGCATGAAGTTATGGGAAAGAGTAGTGGAAGCCAGGCTAAGGGAAGAGGTGACCATCTGTGAGCAGCAGTATGGTTTTATGCCCTGAGAATGTTGATGGATAAGTATAGAGAAGGTCAGAAGGAGATGCATTTTGTGTTTGTGGATTTAGAGAAAGCGTCCGACAGGGTGCAAAGAGAGGAGTTGTGGTATTGTATGAGGAAGTCAGGTGTGTCAGAGAAGTATGTGAGGGTGGTGTATATCTATTTGTTAAATAAAGAAACGTGTTGAAAACATTGCTTTATTTCTTTCTCTTTTTAGAAAGAGTGGTTTGGCCTACGTTTAATGAGTTACTTGGTCTTAAAGTATGGAAAAGAAGCCATGTTGGTTCATTAGGCTTATTGACTGCTTGCACAAAGTCAAAAGTTATAGCTCAGTGGGTAAGGTGTTTGTTTACCAGTTAACAGCTACCCACAAGGTTGTGGGTTCTAACCCCAGCTTTGCCATGGGTTTATTTTTATTTTGGAATCTATTAGTTTGTCTTATTTGTGACATTAAACTGTATATCTATTTGTTAAAAAGAGACCTGTTGAAAACATTGCTTTAATTCTTTCTCTTTTTATAAAGACTTGTTTGGCCTACTTTTAATGAGTTACATGGTGTTGAAGTATGGAAAAGAAGTCATGTTGGTTCATTAGGCTTATTGACTGCTTGCACAAGTCAGAAGTGATAGCTCAGTAGGTCAGGTGTTTGTTTACCAATTAACAGCTACCCACAAGGTTTTGGGTTCTAACCTTAGCTTTGCCATGGTTTTATTTTCATTTTGGAATCTATTAGTTTGTCTTCTTTGTGACATTAAACTGTATATCTATTTGTTAAAAAAAGAGACCTGTTGAAAACATTGCTTTATTTCTTTCTCTTTTTAGAAAGACTTGTTTGGCCTACTTTTAATGAGTTACATGGTGTTGAAGTATGGAAAAGAAGCCATGTTGGTTCATTAGGCTTATTGGATGCATGCCCAAGTCAGAAGTGATAGCTCAGTGGGTAAAGTGTTTGTTTATCAATTAGCAGCTACCCACAAGGTTGTGGGTTCTAACCCCTCCTTTGCCATGGTTTTATTTTTATTTTGGAATCTATTAGTTTGTCTTCTTTGTGACATTAAACTGTATATCTATTTGTTAAAAAAAGAGACCTGTTGAAAACATTGCTTTATTTCTTTCTCTTTTTAGAAAGACTTGTTTGGCCTACTTTTAATGAGTTACATGGTGTTGAAGTATGGAAAAGAAGCCATGTTGGTTCATTAGGCTTATTGACTGCTTTTGCAAGTCAAGTTATAGCTCAGTGGGTAAGGTGTTGGTTAACCAATTAGCAGCTACTCACAAGGTTGTGGGTTCTAACCCCAGCTTTGCCATGGTTTTATTTTTATTTTGGAATCTATTAGTTTGTCTTCTTTGTGACATTAAACTGTATATCTATTTGTTAAAAAAAGAGACCTGTTGAAAACATTGCTTTAATTCTTTCTCTTTTAGAAAGACTTGTTTGGCCTACTTTTAATGAGTTACATGGTGTTGAAGTATGGAAAAGAAGCCATGTTGGTTCATTAGGCTTATTGACTGCTTGCACAAGTCAGAACTGATATCTCAGTAGGTAAGGTGTTGGTTTACTAATTAGCAACTCCCCACAAGGTTTTGGGTTCTAACCTTAGCTTTGCCATGGTTTTATTTTCATTTTGGAATCTATTAGTTTGTCTTCTTTGTGACATTAAACTGTATATCTATTTGTTAAAAAGAGACCTGTTGAAAACATTGCTTTATTTCTTTCTCTTTTTAGAAAGACTTGTTTGGCCTACTTTAAATATGAGTTACATGGTGTTGAAGCATGGAAAAGAAGCCATGTTGGTTCATTAGGCTTATTGACTGCGTGCACAAGTCAGAAGTAATAGCTCAGTTGGTAAAGTGTTTGTTTATCAATTAGCAGCTACCCACAAGGTTTTGGGTTCTAACCCTCCTTTGCCATGGTTTTATTTTTATTTTGGAATCTATTAGTTTGTCTTCTTTGTGACATTAAACTGTATATCTATTTGTTAAAAAAAGAGACCTGTTGAAAACATTGCTTTATTTCTTTCTCTTTTTAGAAAGACTTGTTTGGCCTACTTTTAATGAGTTACATGGTGTTGAAGTATGGAAAAGAAGCCATGTTGGTTCATTAGGCTTATTGACTGCTTGTACAAGTTAGAAGTGATAGCTCAGTGGGTAAAGTGTTGGTTTACCAATTAGCAGCTACCCACAAGGTTGTGGGTTCTAACCCTCCTTTGCCATGGTTTTATTTTTATTTTGGAATCTATTAGTTTGTCTACTTTGTGACATTAAACTGCATATCTATTTTTTTTTTAAAAGAGACCTGTTAAAAACATTGCTTTATTTTTTTTCTCTTTTTAGAAAGACTTGTTTGGCCTACTTTTAATGAGTTACATGGTGTTGAAGTATGGAAAAGAAGCCATGTTGGTTCATTAGGCTTATTGACTGCTTTTGCAAGTCAGAAGTTATAGCTCAGTGGGTAAGGTGTTGGTTAACCAATTAGCAGCTACTCACAAGGTTGTGGGTTCTAACCCCAGCTTTGCCATGGGTTTATTTTTATTTTGGAATCTATTAGTTTGTCTTCTTTGTGACATTAAACTGTATATCTATTTGTTAAAAAAAGAGACCTGTTGAAAACATTGCTTTAATTCTTTCTCTTTTTAGAAAGACTTGTTTGGCCTACTTTTAATGAGTTACATGGTGTTGAAGTGTGGAAAAGAAGCCATGTTGGTTCATTAGGCTTATTGACTGCTTGCACACGTCAGAAGTGATAGCTCAGTGGGTAAGGTGTTAGTTTACCAATTAGCAGCTACCCACAAGGTTGTGGGTTCTAACGCCAGCTTTGCCATGGGTTTATTTTTATTTTTGAATCTATTAGTTTGTCTTCTTTGTGACATTAAACTGTATATCTATTTGTTAAAAAAAGAGAACTGTTGAAAACATTGCTTTATTTCTTTCTCTTTTTTCAGAAAGACTTGTTTGGCCTACTTTTAATGAGTTACATGGTGTTGAAGTATGGAAAAGAAGCCATGTTGGTTCATTAGGCTTATTGACTGCTTGCAAAAGCCAGAAGTTATAGCTCAGTGGTTAAGGTGTTCGTTTACCAATAAACAGCTACCCATGAGGTTGTGGCTTCTAACCCCAGCATTGCCATGGGTTCATTTTTATTTTTATTTTGGAATCTATTAGTTTCTCTTATTTGTGACATTAAACTGTATACCTATTTGTAAATAAAGAGACCTGTTGAAAACATTTCTTTAGTTCTTTCTCTTTTTAGAAAGACTTGTTTGGCCTACTTTTAATGAGTTACATGGTGTTGAAGTATGGAAAAGAAGCCATGTTGGTTCATTAGGCTTATTGACTGCGTGCACAAGTCAGAAGTGATAGCTCATTGGGTAATGTGTTAGTTTACTAATTAGCACCTACCCACAAGGTTGTGTGTTCTAACCCCAGCTTTGCCATGGGTTTATTTTTATTTTGGAATCTATTAGTTTGTCTTCTTTGTGACATTAAACTGTAAATCTATTTGTTAATTAAAGAGACCTGTAAAAACATTGCTTTATTTCTTTGTCTTTTTTGAAAGACTTGTTTGGCCTACTTTTTATATGATTTACGTGGTGTTGAAGTATGGAAAAGAAGCCATGTTGGTTCATTAGGCTTATTGACTGCTTGCACAAATCAGAAGTGATAGCTCAGTGGGTAAGGTGTTGGTTTACCGATCAGCAGGTCCCCACAAGGTTAGGGTTTCAAGGTTCTAGTTCATTGGTGAGCAGTGGAACCAAAGAAGCCTCTTCATTTAACACAGACACTGGACAGTCTTCTACATCTGACAAACATGCCAGTGGAGAATCATCTTCACCTTTTAATTCAAATGTGAAGGTCATGATGCTGAACAAGCAAAAATTCCAAACAAATCTGCGAAACTAAATGGAGTGAGTGTGTCTCATCGCAGGCATTCCGAAATTTGAGCGAGGCAAAGTTGAGCACTGGGCAGAAGTTGCAAAAGTGACACTGTCAGGTGATTGTGTTCAATCGTAGAAGGGAAGGAGAGGTATCCAAGCTGTCCTTTACTGCCTTTACACTAAGAGACACCTCACTGACTCATCCAGATATAGTGCTCGCTCTGACAAACCTTGAAAAGAAACAGGGTAAACACTTCTAGAGAATTGAGATAAAAGGCAAACATGGATGAAAAGTCCCCGTTGTTCTCACTCCTGGACAGAGGTGGCAAAAGTACACACATCCTTTACTTATTTAGAAGTACAGATACTCATGTTTTAAAATACTCGGGTAAAAGTTGAAGTACTGATTTAACTTTTTTACTCAAGTGAAAGTAAAGAAGTCTTGGTTCAGACATGTACTTAAGTAAAAAGTAGTTTGTGTCGCCATTATGAGGGAAAAACCCACAAAACGCCACCTAGAGGGTTAATTGTGTAAAACATGGCGGATTTTGTGTTTGATTTGAGACTTGGCGCATAAATAAAACAAAAGTTTACTGATTAAAAATATTTTTATCTGGAGTTTATTTATTTATTTTATATCTAAGTAAAGAAAGGACATCGTGGATAAATGTATTTTTTCCCGAAGGTTTTAATCTCCCCTCTTTTATATTTAGATATTTATTAATGTATTTACATTTTTTTATAAAAATGGTAAAAACAGAAATGTGCGCTGAATCGATAGCGCGTTAATAAAACCTCGTGCCGTTTACAATAATTTTAATTTTGACAGCCAAATATATATATATATATATATATATATATATATATATATATATATATATATATATATATATATACTGATACCAGAAAAATCTACTTAAGTACAGTAACGAAGTATTTGCACTCCGTTACTTCCCACCTCTGCTCCTGGAATTACTTGTAAAGACTCGCCATAAATGTGATGTGCCTGATGAGAACGTGTTCATGTTTGGACGACCACAAGCACTGCGTCACTTTAGATAATCAGACATTATTCTTCAGATTACTCAAAGCTGTGGAGCACCCTGAAGCGTTATCCTCCACTAGACTGAGAAAGCACATGGCCACTATGTCCAAGGTCCTCAATTTAAAAGACAGTGAAATGACCTTGCTGACTTTTTAGGACACAACATCAGGGTGCATCAGCAGTACTACAGGCTACCTGAAGGTACATTACAGCTGGCGAAGATAAGTAAAGTTCATCTAGCCATGGAGAGAGGACAACTATTCTAAGGAAGAAATATAGATGAGATCCAGATTGATCCACAAGGTAAAACAGGCCTGAGTAAATAAAGATGTTTAAAAAATCTCAAATTCTATGTTATAATTAACAGGAACAGTTTAAAAACAATGTTTCCACTTATTTAGCTATAATCATTTTCTCTGAGGTTGCTGTGAGTTTACTAGAGAGAGTACTGATGGACAGTGAAGGATCAGACTCTGAAAACGAGAAAGAAAACGATGCTTCACCTCCACCCTCAAATTCTGCAGGTATGTAGTCAGCTAATGTAGGGAATTATGGAAAAGCTAGAGGCGAAATGATATATGTTATCAGTCACTTTTATCAAATGACTAATTACTTTTATTTTATTCAGGATCTTCACAAACCCCACAGAAAAAGTGGTTACAGAGGAGATCCAGGCTGTGGAAAAGACTCTAATGGACTACATCTGTTCTGGCAAGGTTCCTGGTAAAGGCCAGTGCATGGAGTGCATTGAAAAATCCCCAGCAGCACTTCAAGGGAGAGGTTGGGAGGCAGTCAAATTTTATGTAAAAAATTGCATTGATTCCATGGAGCGAAAAATTTAAAGGTGAAAAGCCTTTAATGGAAGTTTTTTTTTCCATATGTTTGTTAAAGGCAACATGTTCAGAAACATTTTAGTTCAAGTTGCTGACAAATAAATGTTAAAGAGAATTAAGATTCTTGTTTTTGTGGAATTGCCCAAATGTTCGAACTTTTAAGGTGGTTGTTAATCATGGTTTTACATAAAATATCTTCTACTTCTACCTAATATTTATATAGATATATTATATGGCAATATATCTTGCAACACGGTTGATCACATGCATGATTTGTTTTAACTTAAATAAATTCCAGTATGCACAGATCATTATTTATTTTAGACCATGATGGTGTAAATTAACATGAACATTTCCTTCTTGTGTTGTAGATACCAAAATTTAGAATTTTTTCGACTCTCAGAATTGAAGAGAATTGAATGTGTTAAACAGGAAGTGAGGTAAGGATTTTTAACTGTTTACTTTCTTAGAAATTGTCAACATAAATACAAGAGATGATTGGTAATCGTGAAAAGCAAAATAAAAATAAATAAATAAATAAAAACGGTTAAATTCTCAAATTAAACAACACTTTAGTTATGGTCTGAACTTAATCTTTATCTTTGTTAATGTTATACACAGTTATAATTGCATATAAATTGGATAATCTGCAGATAATTTATAATAGTGACACCTAGAGGTGGTTGGTGGTAAGACAAAATAGAGACATCCCCACCAGAATAGAAAAAACGGACAAAAATTGAGCTCTCTAAACTTGTGTATTTCTGAAAATAAAGATGTTTTTTTGCGATCAGAGACGGTGCAGTTCCCAAACCAGGCCGTGATGCAGCTGCTCAAGATGCTCTCAATGGTCCCTCTGTAGAACAGCGTGTGTGGGGAGACCAAGGAAACTTTAGAGAAGGGGAGATGAAGTAATCTTCTTAAAGATATTCAGAAGAAAAAAAAAAGTTCATTGGTGAGAAAATGTAGAAGACTATCTCCTATCCAAGATTAGAAATCATTAATCAATGCCCTGCTGTCAAAGATTTCATGGAGAGATGGCCAGCTCTTTTTTTAATCTGGGGTAAAGCTTAGTTCTTCTTTTGCTTGCTTGATGGTAATATGTAGATACTTCTAACATTTTGAACTCATATAAAAGACACCTGTCACAGAATCAACTTCTATTTAAACCTCTCCAGCACCATGGGCAAAACCAAAGAGCTGTCAAAGGACGTCAGAAACAAGATTGTAGACCTGCACAAGACTACAATGGGCTATAAGACCATCAGCAAGAAGCTTGGAGAGAAAGAGACCACTGTTGGTGCTATACTTAAAAAAAAATGGAAGAAATACAAGATAAGTCAATCGCTCTCGCTCTGAAGCTCCATGAAAAATCTCACCTCATGGGTTAAGGTTGATTCTGAGAAAGGTGAGGGATCAGCCCAGAATTACATGGGAGGAGCTTAATGTTCTCAAGGCAGCTGGGACCACAGTCACCAAGAAGACCATTGGTAACACACCAGGGTCTCTTTGCTCAAAAATGCACATAAATAGGTCTGTCTGAAGTTTGCCAATGAACACCTGAATGATTCAGAGAAGGCTTGGGAGAATGTGATGTGATCAGACCAAAATTGAGCTCTTAGGCATCAATTCGACTCACTGAGTTTGAGGCAGAGAAATGATGACTATGACTCCAAGAACACCATCCTCACTGTCAAACATGGAGGAGGAAACATTTTGCTTCAGGGCTGTTTCTCTGCTAAGAGTACAGGAAGACTTTACCACATCAATGGGACCATGCACTCTAAAATCTTGGATGAAAACCTCCTGGCCTCAGCCAGAACATGGGTCGTGGACGGGTTTTCCAGCATGACGATAACACAAAACATACAGCCAAAGCAAAAATCTGATGGTCTTGTAGCCCATTCCAGCCTTGTGCAGGTCTACATTCTTGTCTCTGACATCCTTTGACAGCTTTTTGGTCTTTCCTATAGTGGTGGAGAGGTTTAAATAAAAGAGGTTGATTCTGTGACAGGTGTCTTTTATATACATAACGAGTTGATATTAGGAGTATTTTCTAAAGGGACAGGACAATTTGAGTCTGTGGGAGTCAGAATTCTTGCTAATTTATTACCGGATCAAATAAGAATTAATTTATAACCTTTCTTTAATGGTTTTTTATTATTTATTTATTTTTTCTATCTCTCTCTGTTAAAATAACCCTGCCATAAAAAATTACAGACTGTTCATTTCTTTGTAAGGGAGTAAATTTACAAAATCAGCAGGGGATCAAATAATTATTTTCTCCACAGTGGATATGGGTTGTAGCTAAATTTACAACAACCTGTTGGTAAACATAACTGAGTCATGTGTAAAGACACAATTAGCATTAAATGGATCATTAGTTAAAAATATAAACGCTAAAGTGGTACAAAATGCACAATTAATACTAATCTAATGGCAGTACCTATCTGCTGGACATCTCTTTTTAGTAAGGACATCATGTCTAAGCAACCTAGCAATTCATGAATAACAAAAATTACAAATTTCATGGTTCATGGAAAAATTGTTACCCCATTTGATATTTTTAGAAAGGTTGCTGGATCATTAATTAAATTCAAATTTCTTGTAATTTTTCTTTTTGTTGCAGGTGATTGATCAGATTAAATAATCCCAATTTCTCTGTTTGTATACCATGTGTGTGAATTCTTAAAAGAACCACGTGTAAGAGGTCTCCCACCATCCCGCCACTGCTCTGTCCTTGCTGTCTTTTGTGTTTCCACCATTTGCACCTGATCCTCCCTGCTAATTTCAATTCCTGTCTTGTTGTCATGGTCACTGTTGCCAAGGAGAGGGGGTCTGCATAAAAAAAGGAAACTTGAACCAGGGATCTTGTATCCTTGATATTTAATTCATTAACCAAGACACTGATATTTACATGTAGAAAACTGAGAGCATACCAAAGAGTTGGGGAAAGAAAAACAAAACACTTGCTTGGCTTTAGTGGCAACAACAAGAAAAATACATATTTATGGTATAAAACTGCTTTCTTTGACAGATTTGCATGTTACAGATAAGTTCATTATCAATTGTAAAGTTATTGGAACTTTTTTTGCACTTAAAAAATTAATGACAGATAAAAGTATTGCACTACAATGCACAAGTCTCTACTAAAATGTTCCTAGAGATTTTTATCCTGTTTGTTTTATATCCTCATAAATGTAAGTTTATGAGAACATAAAAGAAATGAAATAAATAAAAAAATTAGCAACATCAATTCTAAGAAATGTATGGATTTTTATAAATAACATTAATTAACATTAATATTTCATTTTATTTTTATGGCTCCTAGATTGCGATTGTGTTAATTGATCCATTTAGAGATCAGGCGCTTTCCCTCCCTCTCCTCTTTCAGTGCCTCTGCCTGCATCCGCACGCACATTTGTTCAAGGACAGGATAGTATGCCAGTGCTTTCTGTTATCTGGAGGTGACAGAACTGTCATACTGAACACTTCAGTAGACGTTCACATCTCTGACTGACAGGCAATTAGATCAGCTCTATTTTATTGTTCAGAGGCGTAGCTTCCAGTCTTTGTCTGTCCTCAAGTGGCCTGAGGCTCAGTGTCCTGACTGTGTATTCCAGCTGCTACTGACAATAATCTTCAGCACACAAAAGGATCCTGGGATCCAGGGAGACTGGAAAAAGACACATCCGGTTCTCCACACCTGCACATGTGAGCTGTATCCAGACTTTATTAGCTGCATTTACAACATTTTCTACCAAAGAGGAAGATCCTTCGGAGATAATTTGTGGACGCTGTTTTTACTTAATACTGACGTCACTCATCATTTTCTGCTTTTGAAGAGATTAGATGGTCACTTGGATGAAATCCATCTTCAATCGTAGTTACCTGTGGTATCAAATGAAATCTACCTGATCCATCTGAGTAAGGCAACACCACACCAGGAGAGCAATATTGTTCCGTGACAAGCTGGATCTTTTTTTGTGTATTATATGCAAGGTGGAAAAGAACCTGGTTATAAAAAAAAAAACTGGTTCTCCAGGCACGTCATTGATTGGGTTCTCTACATCTGACTTGTGAGAAACAATAGCACCGGTCTGTTTTTTTAATTATTCATTGCTTCAAAGAAAGAGGGAGAAAGTTGGCATGGTGACGAACTGAAGGAGAACACTACAAAAAAGGCTCTGGACGAAAGCATATGAAAAATTGCTTTGTGAGGTTTTAAATTATCTGAAATCTTCAAGAAAGGAGGTAAGCAGAAATCATAAACTGACGAGCAGTTTGAGGAGGGTGTGAAGAGGAATCCGAGAAGTAACCCTAACCGGACTTGCAGCAGAAGAAAAAGTGTCGTCCCGGCTTTGGCCAGACGGGTGGTACAGAGACAGTAGCATCATGGTGAATACAGGTATGCAGCTGATCAGCTTCACCTGCGCTGTTACCGGCTGGGTGATGGCTATTGCTGTGACTGCGTTGCCCCAGTGGAAGGTCACGGCCTTCATTGGGCCCAACATTCTTACTTCGGAAATCGTTTGGCAAGGCATCTGGATGAACTGCATCTATCAGACCACTGGGCATATGCAATGCAAGACTTATGACTCGTTGTTGGCGCTGCCACCAGACATCCAGGCAGCCCGTGCACTCATGTGCGTGGCCATCTTTCTGGGCTGGCTGTCCTGCACGGTGTCCTGTTGCGGAATGAAGTGCACCACTTGCGCCGGGGATGATCGCCATGCCAAGGCTGGCATAGCGCTTTCCGGCGGGGTGCTCTTCATCCTAACAGGCCTGTGTGTACTCATCCCCGTGTCCTGGACAGCCAACACAGTGGTTCAGGACTTCTATAACCCCAATGTTCCCATCCAGAAAAAACGAGAATTGGGCCAGGCCATCTATTTGGGCTGGGCAGCTGCTGTCATTCTCATCATCAGCGGCATTGTGCTGAGCACCTCCTGCACCTACATCGAGAAAGGACACTACAGACGTGGCTATATGGGCCGCAGCTTTGCTAACTCCAGATCGTCTGTATTGGATCCCCCAAAACCCATCTCTACCAACAGTTTGCCTCTTAAGGAGTATGTCTAAGGTTGAAGGCAAGCAATAGCATTTTCATAAGACTTGAATAGTGATTATAGTGGGTTACAACAGGTTGTTATTTAAAATGCACATAGTGAAAGCTTTCAGATTGATGAGACAGCTGAATAATGGCTCTGTAGTGTTGTGTTATTTTAAATGTAGCTTTAAATATTTGTACTGTTTTTCTACTTTTCACTACTATGATGTTATGTGGGTGTACCATGATAACTGTGCTAAAGTATTTCAAAGTATTTTTTTTCTTATTTATCGATTGTGGAAACGTTCATTAGTCTGTTGATTTTTCTAAAGCAAGATACCTACTTTTTTTTCTCAAGAAACTTCTGCACATTTAAAATTTTTAAAATGATTTCAGTGTTTATGTGAAATGTGTGCTTCTAAAAGAAAATTAAATTGCTTTAAACATTATGAACTTAAGTGCACTTTTTCTCTGATTCCTGAACACGTCACACGTGATATAAACATAAGAAAGATACGTCAATTTATTTTTTTAAGAATAAAAACAGGAACTGCTTTAATGAACCTTTTAGACATCTGCAGCATACATTTTTTCTACAGCTGTAGAAATCCACAAAAAAAATGATCCTGTGTAAGTCCATTAAAACAGACTTGATAGTGATGCTGCTGTTGGGAATTCCTCCTGTAAACTACCAAAAGCAAGTTCATGCAGTGGTTGTAACATGAGAAGATTTTATACGTCACAACTTAGGTTACGGAGTTTCTCTCCGGTAATTATAGCTCAGTCACCATGGAATACATTTTTTCCAGTCAGAACATTATGAGGTAAAATCAACACACAATTGCTTAATCCGATTCCAGGAAGAAGGACACTTGACAGAGTGCATCTAAAACAACAAAACAGTGAGAAGAATAAGAAATGCATAATAATAATCATGATAAGCATTAAAAGAGCCCATTATATACATTCATGTGAAAAATAACTGAACCAAAATAATTAACTCTGAACCAAAAAAAAAAAAAAACATGGTTTAGTGCCCATTCGATAAGGACCAATTACCTGAAATTCGTTCCTCGCCGTCAGGTGAAGCTAAAGATAGCCATCTCTTTGGTGCACTTTCTAGAAGTGTAAGATCATCAGGCTTCAGTATCTGTAAAAGGTTCTTTCTTTGCATGTATCTGAATACAAAGCTAAGGACCATCATGCAGGCCTCATTCCTAGTACATCATTAAATGCCCAACCCAATCCCTTTCAAAATATGCAGTCTGCAACATCGCACAGCATATTTTATGTATCTTCTGGAAATATTTGGAGAAATTCAATCCTCTATTTCAATCAGACTATCCTAATTTCTACATAATTACCACATCTGTAAATGCTTGAATATGCTGCACCAGTTCTTTTTTGGAACCAATTTTTTTTTTCTCTTAATTTTTCATTCTAGGAATATATTAAATCTAAGTAAATATTATTAATAATCTGTTTTGGGTTTATCAGATATTCATTTACAGTACCAAATCACATCCCAAGCCATATGACTGACAGGGCTTCAGTGGTATGTTTAGGTAACCACTATCCTGTTACATCCAACTGGCTGGCAGCAACAAAGAGACTGGAGATCATTCATTTTCAATGAGAGCTGGTGACATCCTAAGAGACGTTAACGAAAATACAAAAAAAAGTGTCAGATCTGGGATACTGTATCCGATAGTAGCGTTCCGTGTCCTGTAGCCACTCCAGCATGTCTGAGATAGATGGCGAAAGAGCACATCTGGCCACACATGTGCTAATTGGAAGGGAGTCAGAGTTTTGCTCATACATCTTGAAAACTGCACACACATGCTTAATGACTGAATCTCGCACTGATCCAAAAGCATTTCTGTAAAAAAACGGCAAACCAAGGTTTCATGGTGAGTACAGAAAATAATGATTTTATTTTCTAGGTTTTTAAAAAAATGCAACTCACACTTTCTCCCTTAATTGGTTCAGGACTGTGTCTATAGCATTCAGGAGTTTGTACTGAAGGAGCTCAGGGAGGTTTGGAAAAGTCCCGAGTGGAGTTTTTTCTATTTCAGTGCGCTTCAGCGCCCTCAGCTGTTCTGCCAGGTTCCCCAAAGAGCTCACCAAAGATGAACACTCATCAAGCACTCCCCTCCAAACAGTCTGATTCTCTTTTATATTCTGAAAACACTTTCTGAGTTCTTGGTGCAACTTTAAAACCGCTGGCTGAGACATGATCACACTTTCAGCCCAAACTAATAAGTGATCACACAGATTACATCCTGATCACCATTATTGCCTTACGGACACGATTATCACAGTTACACGGGAACAAACGAGCTACGTTATATAAATAAATAAATAAATAAATAACGGAATATCTCAAACTTGACACCTTTAGATAACGATTTCGCTTCAGTACGCGTGTGCCAGTGTAGTATTTCCGGTTTTTGCGCCGATGCCACAAGATAACCAATCCAAACGCGCCATCTACACGGTCTTGCAATAAGCTCTGCCGTGATTGGTCTATGTGTTCTGTCGCCTTTAATTAGCGTCTGAATCAGCTGATCGATTCCTAAAATGTTTTGGTCGATTCTGAGTCAATTTGAGACAATACATTTTAATGTAGTCAAAAACAAACTTGAAACGAAAATATTGTTTTTGTAAAGATTTCAAACAGCGGCGTTTCAGATAAATCAGTGTTGCGTTATAGCTTTTACAACAATGTTGCTTCGTATTGCGTTAACTTTGGGTTCGACTCTCGAAGAGTCGAATCTTTTTTAACAGACGGCAAAGACCCGTATGAGTGACGTAACACAGTACGCCGGCTGCTCATTGGCTGGTATATTTCAACCAGTAAATTTGAATAGATTTTTGCCAACTGCTGGAGTAGGTCGGGAAGCGGCAGAAAACCGAAGTAAAAAGTACATTATCTTCAACAGGTAAAAGGAAAATCAATTACATTGTGTGAAAGGCGTTATAGGATCTAAGGACGATCTGTATTAATTTATTGTTTATGTTGTTGAAAATGGAGATGCATTTTCCTGTAGTCTGAACAGGACCAAGCTGATGCGGCTAATCACAGTAACGTTCGACTGATCATTAGTCAGATTTGGTTTGGAGCTTGTTTTATGCAATATTCACATTAAACTGGGGTGCTTGAGGCGAAAATAGTAGCGAGTACTATCTAATAAGCAGCAGCAATAACAACAACAACCAGCACATGTTTAGTTTGTAATCAGATTTTCTGTGTTGTTTTTCCAGCAGGATCAACATGGCGCCCAGAAAAAGAACCACTAATGCCAAGAACAAAAAGAACAGCAAGATGCCCAAACTGGAAGCTTTTCTGCTCGATTTTGATGATGAAGGTGTGTGATTTATATGATCACACACTGTATTTCTAATGGGATCATTGTGTTTAACCGCACATGCCATGTGTCCACTATCTCATTACAGACTTCTTTTATTTAAAATATTCTCTCATTATTAGCATGTACACTGTGTGTACAAAATAATTAAAAGTGCTTAAAATTCAACACACAATTCACTCTTGATTCCAGAGTACTCATCACTGAGACATGCCTTAATTATCACATGTACATTACATAGCTGTGAAATGCTTTCTTTGCATATCAGCACATTAGGACTAGTTCAGAGCACAGGGTCAGTCATGATACTGTGCCCAGAGGGTTAAGGTTTTTGCTAAAGGCCCAACACTGGCAGCTTGGTGGTGATGGGGTTTGTGAGCCCAAGTATCTATCTACATTTGTTGAGCATTTGATATTGGTGTCGTATACAACTTTTCATTTATTTAAAAACATTTTTTTTTTTTTTTTTTAGTAAATACAATCATTAAGAGGTTGCATGAGAAGACCAACCACCTTCTTAAAGATGCAGACAACCTGTACAACATGACTCTGATCAAGCTTCCAATGGCAGTGCGGCATATGAACTGGATTCAGTATTGTGGTATGTATCTCATGCCCTACTGTATTTTTCACCACCTGCTTTCTCATTCATTTCACTGATTGTACTACAGTGTGTTTCATGAGTAATCAAAATCTTTCCTACATCTGCTCATTAGGATCTGAAAAGCCAGAAACTCCTGTGGATGAATCCAAGGTAAGTCTGCTTTGTGTAGTTTCAGATTCTTAACCACAATGGCATGTTGTTTAACGTTGATTAATGAACTGTATGTGATTATAGGGGTGTAATGTGTTTTACATTTATGCTTGGACATAGAGACTTTGTCATTGTAGTGTATACAATGCAATTAGTTTAGTAGCTCTCAGAGACCAGCATAAATAAGAGAAAAAACAAAAGATAATTGCACTAAAATATGACATATGTACAATGAAATATAGGTGCAGTGGGACTTAGTGCAAACATGATTATCAGAAATAATGAAATATTGCACAAGTTATACTAATAATACCTGCTAACTGATTATGATGATGATGATGCTAAATAAATAATAGTAGTCTGTGTGTGTGTGTGTGTGTGTGTGTGTGTGTGTGTGTGTTACAGGTATATGCACATTATATTTACCAAAGCAGTGCATGGGTCATGAGAATTTTGAGCTTTAAAAACGGGGCCCATGGCCAAAAAGATTAAATACTGTAATTTTTGTCTGAATCTTTTAATTTGTCCAATTCAGCAAAAGGAGGAAGCTGCTCAGGTGGAGCTCACCATCGCTCAAGATCATACAATTCCCCTCAAGTCTTCCAATGGTGATTTTAATTTTCCTCGCTTACCCTTTTTGTTTTCGCTCTTTGTATTCTCTTTTATCAATCATATCATATGGGTTTTGCCAATATTCATGTAGATTCAAAGTCCAGTGTAAAGCCTGAGGATGAAGAGAATTCGGTCCCGAAGTCTACAACCAAAAAGGTCAGAGCAGAAACAGTTGGGTGCAATTGCAGTATATTATAACTGCAATTAATTTTGCCCTTGTTGATTCTGATGTTTTGCTGCTTGCAACAGGGAAGACCAAAGAAAGCACCATCAACTACCAAGAAGGCTAGAGCCCTCTCTGTAAGCAAGCAGAATGGCACTATTAGAAAGTAAGTAATGTTTCTTTATTTATATATGCGCTCACTGCACACTTGCATAGGAAAACCTATATACCTGCAAAGTATTTACTTTCCAATTAGTCAATCATGGGATTTAACACAATACATAACATCAAGCAGACACTAATCAGGAGCTTCCCATTCAGTAGAACATCAGAATTAAGGATGAGTTTAATCACTCAGTGAGTGAGTCTGTATTGTTCAATTTTCTCGATTCATTTCATTCATAAAATATTTATTTGGTCTTGTGTGTGTATATAGATCCACCAGGAAGCCCATGGTTACCCCTGCCAGAAGTTTCCTAGACTCTTCCATCATGGGTCCAACTCCACTCGTCACACCCAGATTTGACTCCAGGTAATTTTATGAGATTTTCTGTCTCTTGGGATGGAAACTGCCTATTATGCCTAATGTTTAATCAAAATTGTTTTTTTTGTTTGTTATTAATACTCTGGGATTAAATAGACAAAAATTACAGTACTACAGAGCACAATCCTTTTTTTTTTTTTTTTTTTTTTTTTTTGGTATGATAGGTGAGTTATATTTGAATGATTCCTATTGTTCACAAAGCTCCATTTCCAGCATATGCAGTACCCCATTCAGTGGTCTAGGGAAGGGGATAAGAGTATAAAACACTGGACTTCTGAAATGCCAGCAATCTGAAACTGCTGGGCTCATGAGCCTGCTGAATTTCAGGTGCTGCAATTGTAAAAATGAAATCATTGTGGGTTGCGCTTTATATTTTGTCTGCTAAATGTGGTGAAGCCAAACACAAACAAGCGTCCAGACCAGAGATTATCATAATAGATTTACTAAGTACCATTGTTTGGTTTCATATCTTCTATTCCAAAATAATGCAGTTGTTCGATTGCTCTGTTGTATAAAGACATGTACAATGTAAAATAAATTGTATACAAATAACTGGTGTACTAACATTTTTTATTATTTTAAAATGGCAGGTTCGAATAACGTCTCGTATTCTCTCTTTCCAGGTTGCCAAAGACCCCAGCAATACGAGTTCCTCGTCACAGAGAGAAGGTGTACAGCATCTCTGTGAATGGCTCTCCCATCGCTGGAGGAACTGAAGATATTGTCATCAATGTTCCTCTGGGCAATGGAGAGGTTAGTGTTTTCCCACTGTAAAGTTAAACCACACTTTAAGGAAAACGGAGAGGTTTTGTGAACGTCGTTTTATTTCATAATGAAGCCCGAAAGTAATCACAGCTGCTGGTCTGTTTTCAGTGCATTCAGCTGCTGGCCAGCGAGATGAATTCTGTTGATCTGAGTCAGCTGGATGAGAAAGCAATTCAAAGTATCAGGAAGCTGCAGGTATATCTATTTTCATCGAAGTTATTACACAGTAAACCATCCATACATTCTAAAAAGCGAACGGTTTCTTATTTGCTTGCACAGAATCGACTCACAGCTCTCTGTGGAGCCTCAGAATAAAGAGCCTGCAATCCAGCGACAATTTCAGCGCTTCGTAAACACCATCCTGTATTTTAAATCATTGTTTTATATCAGAACTTTTAGTTCTTATTGTTGTTGTTTTGCTTTTTATGTTTTAGCTACAGATATTTCATCAATTTTCCTGTTCTATATTGTCATGGGCATTTTCTCAATGTACTTGTAGTCACAGTGTACTGTTCAGGTGTGCATTATTTTGTAAATATGCTCAAAATAGTAACCAGATGGTTTCCTTTTGTTATGTAAATGTGTTTCCTGATATTTATCTGTAATTCTGCTGCTTTCTTTGAGGAACAGAAGTACTGGATGTGTCTCCCAGAGCTAAGGACATGTGTAGAATAGTGTCACTACATTTAAAATCCTTAAGTGATTTTGTCCAAATTGACTAATTGAATGTTTGACATTTGTAATTTGAGCTAGTCTCTTTTGTGGGTAAAACATCCAGCTACTTGAAAACTGTGTAATGTATGTATAAAAGAAATTCAACCCCATAAACAACTTTAAAAAGCAAATCAATGCTTTTTGGTGTGTGTAACTGTTTCCTGGTTTTCTTCTTTAATCAATGTAGAAATATTTATTTTTTTATTTGGGCTATAAAAAGCACAACTGCACAGCTAAAGTCAATCGACTCTTAAAAGAAATGGAGTAAAACTGATTTAAATGGCATTTAATCATCACCACACTATTACACTGAACGATTTCTCCTCAGCCGTGTCAAGACTCAAGAGCAGGTTTTTTCCCCCCAAATTGAAATTAAGACAATGTAGGACTGTAGGAGAATCTTTTACACAGTACAACAATGCTGATGAACGCTTGGTGGTAAACTCTTTCCTAAAAAAAAAAAAAAAAAAAAGTGCCTCAGCTGTGTCATGTGACTAAATATGAACACGACTCTCCCAAAAAGTATGCGGAAGATGGTTAATGCTTTCAGCTAAACCCTCTTTGAATTTCACAGGTTTCCGATTCTCTAATTGTGTACTCAATTATTGTCCAGTCCTTTTTTTTTCATTGCTCATTACACCATTTATTCAAGTATGAATTCTGTCTAATCTTGTATATAAAATGGTCATAGTATGTTTCACAGTGTTGTGACATTGAAATATGGACATAAGCAACTAACATACAAATGTGTACAGGAATCAGCCAAGAAAACCTTTTACATTAAATGCATGTCTTTACAGTGTAGCTAAGGTTGACAGATGGCTCCTGGAGCAGTTGCTCTGGCCCAGTCTGCAGAGTTTCCCCCCAAACAGGTCACCATGTCTTGGAGAAGACCTGTGATCTCAGGTAGTTCTTTAGCACAGGAGGCTTCTGCAGAGCCAACTGGAATCACAAATCACATGTAATTACATAATAATACACCTCCTGACTAATAAATTATACATTTCAATTACCATTTATGGACTTCTTGAATGCGAATTTTGGGATGTCATAGATGCTTTCAGCTGTGTCTGAAATAGGAAAGATCAAAGCAAACAGTGAGTGAAAGTTGAACAATTAATTGATAAGATAGAAAATAAATAAGGGGGCAGTGAATTGAGTGAAAAAACTGTGTGATGAAATGATTGAGGGAGAAGGTGATACTAGTGCATGATTAAGTGAGTAAATATGCAGAGGATGAGAGTAAAAGATGAGGTGGACATGTACCATGTTCTCGCTCACTGGCTCGCCGGTTTGATGGAGGTGTATCATAAATGACTTCCTCATACTCCAGGGCTGGAAATACATGATACTACTTACAAACAGTATAAACATTTTCAACAGTAAACTATTAAGATGGTGTGTTTATTGTTAGTTTATCTAATAAATGTAATTTAAACACACATCTGCTCTCTAAAGATGCTAGTGAACAATGGAAGCTTGTCTCCCACATTTTTTTTTCTACATTTATATCAGTTTAGCTATGCAATGGTTGTGACTTGTTTGTAACAGTCTCATGTCTCCAGGGCAAAATGAAAGAAGCAAATATCAGACATATCTTGTCTGCTCAGAATAGTTTTGACTTACATTAACAGAAAGTGTGCAAACTGAATTTTTGCAATTAAAAAAAAGAACAAATGCACAAACGTTTGCAAACGGGCAGGACATCATAATCGTTCTCAGGTTCAATCACATCATCCTGCTGTTTGACATCAGCCTCTGGGAACTGACTGTTATAGGGCATGCCTGAGGTCATAAAGTCATAGAAATAAATTAGTAACATCCTTTTTTTTTGTATAATTAAAATAGAAAATAAGAATATATCAGTTTCATTCAAAGGTCAATTACATGAATACATTAAACTACTGTAATGGATTAAAATGATTACAAAATTAGAAACACAGTTCAGTAAAACATACTAAGATCAACGTAGATAGGTGAGATTGGTGTTACAGCAACAGATTGTATGTTGGGTGGCAGCCGTGAGTCGTGAGGAGACTGTAAGTCGCTGCATGAGCTTGACCAAGATCTGCACTCGTGATCTAATCCAGGCTCCCTGCATGTACATATAAAGTCCATACACATACATTATATCCATCCATCCATCCATCCAGAGACAGAAAGAGAAAAAGAGTACACCTCTCACATTTCAGCAACCATTTTAGTATATTTTCAAGGGACAATAACTATAGAAATTAATCTATATTTTAGAGAAGTCAATGTGCAGCTTGTATAGTAGTGTAGATTTAGTGTCACTCTAAGTGATAACAGCTTTATGTCATTTAAACATGCCAAAGCCACATGTCCTATTTATTATGGTTTTGTCTGCTTGACAGGACCATACACATTTGTGTATCTTGTATTAGAGCAGTTTAAATTTGGTGCTTTGAGTACACCTCTCTCATACTGACCACTGGAGGATTTGAGAATTAGAATTGTTGCTCTCCACAAAGACGGCCAAGGCTATAAGAAGATCAGTAAAACCCTGAAACTGAGTTGCAGTACAGTGGCATATAGAGGTTTTCAAAAAAGTGTTTCATTTGGAACAGGCCTTGCAAGGGTCCATCAAAGAAGTTGAGTCCTTGTGCTGTGCGTCAGGTGCAGAAGCTGCTTTAAAAAACAGACACGTGAGTGCTGGCAGCATTGATTTAGAGGTTGCAAAAGTGGAAGGTCTGTTTGTCAGTGCTCAGACCATACGCTACACACTGTAAATCAGTTTGCATGGCCGTTGTCCAGGAAGAAAGCCTCTTCTGAAGTTGTCTCAATAGAAAGCCCTCAAATGGTTTGCTGAAGACAACCTGTTCAAAAGCATGAATTACTGAAACCATGTCCAGTGGTCTGATGAGACTAAGATAAACTTGTTTGGCTCAGGTGGTGTCCAGCATGTTTGGTGACGCCCTGGTGAGGAGAACCAAGAAATTTGTGTCTTGCATACAGTCAATAGTGGTGGTAGCATCATGGTCTGGGGCTGCATAAATGTTGCTGGTACTGGGGAAATGCGGTTCATTGAGGGGAAACATAGATTCCAACATGAAAAATCAAACACAATCCCAAAACACACCACCAAGATGAGGTCGAGGAAGTTTAAGGTAAAGGTGATGTAGTGGCCAAGACTACAGACCTGAACCTATTGAGTACCTCTGGGGCATTCCCAAGCAGAAGGTGGAGAAGTGTCATGTGTCTAACATCCAGCAGATCCGTAATGTTATTATGGAGGAGTAGAAGAGGATCCCAGCAACCTGTGCAACTCTGGTGAATTCCATGGCTATTAGGATTAAGACAGTGCTTGACATGTTCACTTAGGGTGAACTCACCTTTGTTGGCAGCTATTTTGACAATAATGGCTGGATGTTATATTTTAAGAGGACAGTAAATCTCTACTGCTATACAAGCTGCACACTGACTACTCTAAAGTATCCACGTTTCATTTGTATAGTATTGTCCATTTAGAAGATATACTAAAATGTGAGGGGTGTACTCACTTTTATGAGATACTATATATAGTTAGGCCCAGAAATATTTGTACAGTGACACAATATTTATAATTTGGGCTACGCATGCCACTACATCGGATTTGAAATGAAACCGAGATGCAATTAAATAGGACTTTCAGAGTTACCTCACTTCAGGGGCTCAAAAGTAATTGGACAAATTAACATTACCGTAAATAAAATGTTAATTTTTAATACTCTGTTGAGAATCCTTTGGAGGCAATGATTGCCTAAAGTCTTGAACCCACAGACATCACCAAACGCTGGTTTTCCTCTTTTGTGGTGCTTTGCTAGGCCTTTATTTCAGCTGTCTTCAGTTGTTGCTTGTCTGTGGGTCTTTCTGCCTTAAGTTTTGTCTTGAACAAGTAAAATGCATGCTCGATTGGGTTGAGATCTGGTGATTGACTTGGCCATTGCAGAATATTCCACTTCTTTGCTTTAAAAAAAACTCCTGGGTTGCTTTAGCAGTATGTTTTTGGTCATTGTCCATCTGTACTGTGAAGCGCCGTCCAGAAAGCATATCCTGATGTCTTCTGTCACATCATCAACAAACACTAGTGACCCAGTGCCATTGGAAGCCATGCATGCTCATGCCATCACACTGCCTCCACCATGTTTTACAGAGAATGTAGTGTTCTTTATTTCATAAGCTATTTTAAGTCTTCTCCATACTTTCTTTTTTCCAATCATTCTGGTACAGGTTAATCTTAGTTTCATACTGGGTCGGCTTCTTTAGATGTTTTTTTGGCAAAGTCCTATCTGGCTTTTCTATTTTTTGAGTCTGATTAATGGTTTGCACCTTGCGATGAACTCTCTGTATTTGCTCCCATGAGGTCTTCTCTTTATGGTAGACTTAGATACTGATACACCAACTTCCTGCAGAGTGTTCTTCACTTCGGTGGATGTTGTGAAGGGGTTTTTCTTCACCATGGAAAGTATCCTGCGATCATTCACCACTGTTGTCTTCCGTGGACGTCCAGGCCTTTTTAAGTTCCCGTGTTCACCAGTATGCTCTTTTTTTTCCTCAGAATGTACCAAACACTCTTGATTTGGCCACTCCTAACATTTCTGCTATCACTCTGATGGATTTCTTCTTTTTTTTTTCATTGTAATGATGGTCTGTTGCACTTTCATTGAGAGTTCTTTCGACTGCATGTTGGGATTCAAAGCAACAGGTGCCAAACAGAAATGCCACACCTGAAATCAATTCCAGACCTTCTGCTCAATTAATGATGGATTAATGAGGAAACAGCCAATACAGCCAATGAAATAGCTTTTGAGGCAATTGTCCAATTACTTTTGGCCCCTTGAAAAAATGAGGCAGCTACAAATTAAGGAGCTGTAATTCCTAAACTCTTCTTCCAATTTTGATGTAAATGGTCAAATTACAGTAGAGAGTCTGCACTTTAAGCCCATTATATAACTACATTTTAAATAAAAACAATATATTTTTGGGCCTGTACACATATAAACACATACATAATTCATTTTCTAATTTTTTATTTATCTCTTGGCAAAAATTGGTATCAGTGTGTAATGGCGATCTGACGGCAGTGTTACCAGTTAGAGTTCGGCTCAGTGGTGTTACACACATTATGGTTCATTGCTTGTAAAATCTGGCACATCCAATGCTGTCTGAGGTCTGCTGTTTCTGCAGCCTGTTGGTAAATACCCCTCATTAATTAAATTAATATAATAAATAAATATTAATGAATGAAATAAACAGTGAAATAAATGAGCCAAGCACCAAGTGGCTAAATATTAAACTTTTTTTATGCTTTCAAAGTCAAATCATTGATCAGGAAGTAAGTAAAATAAATGAATGGGAGTAGTATGACATTTCTCATGGCTTTTTTTGAATGTTTAAAGTTCATGGGTAAACTTGTGGACAGCTTTAAACAGAAGTGCTGTTGGCGTCGAACATTTAATATGTTTTCTAAAAATGTAATCATTATGATTCATAGTTGCGTTGCAACTTTTTCCAACTGCAACAAAAGCAAATAGTGCGACACTTTTTTGCCTTGTTTTGTTCTTAACAAATTTACATTTACATATTAGTTACTTTTTATTCATTATAATGCACTTTAGTTAAACAGGACACCCAATTTAACATTTAAATATAAAATTGAGTTCCCCACAGTTTGCATTAAGCGGATGACTTATACAAGAAAAAAGAGATCGAAAAAATAAAAAAATGATCCCTTTTTTGAAACGGTACTTTCCAATAAACTCATATAGGAGAATGCGTTTCTATACAAGCTGGCAAATGAATATAGATCACATCCTCAAACACGTAGTACTGAGAAGGATGAGAACTCACCAGGACTTTCCTCTTCCCGTTTTTCAGTGCGATCTCAAAAGTATAGTGCTTTTTCTTAGTGTGTGTTAGTTCACGCACAGACTCGACCTGTTAAACACCAACCACAAAACAATGATGCCACAGCGATCAATTTAAATGAGGATGTGACTGTTGGGGGGAAAAAATATTTTTAACAGCTCAGATTAAAACCACAGGTAATTATGGTTATCAGTGAAAGCCATCATTCATTTGACCACACAGTAAGATATCTAGAATCTGAAGCCACAACTTACTTCAGAAAGGTAATACTTTCCTCTGAGGTCTGTCTGTCAGAGAGGAAATAAACAAACAAACAAACACCAGATTGGAATGCACTGATTCTCACTGTTTAAAGTAAAGCCCAAAATGAACTTTACACTATAGATACCAGGATAACACTGTAAATTGTATGCCAAAATTATCACACACAATCTAATAATAATATTCAGATAATAGTAATAAAAAAATTAATAAACAAATCTTCAAATCAAATTATGAACTTTAACATGACCACCAGTTTTTAAACTACGTAACATACCTTTTGTCGTATAGTGGGTCAAGCAGAGTCACATAAGACATTTTTATAAAAGTGCTTGATGATTTAGGGTATTTTTTTTTTTGCAGAACTACTACCTACTACTTTTACTATTACTTTCCCTTTTCTGTGTTATTGTACAGTCACTCTGGATTTCCAATTGTAAAAATTTTTAAAGTATGTAATGACCATGTATTTGAGTTTAATTATTATTTTATATTTGATGTGATTCAAATGAATATGCTTATTGGTACATGCAATTACAAATGAAATGCACAAATAAATTTTTAATGTACAATTAAACATTACAGTGTTCTGAACCTCACTTTCTTGCCTATCTGCTCATTTCAAAGCTCTTTGGTTGAAAAAGACACTAATGAAGGTGAACAGAAATGAAACCAGCTGCTTTCAAAATGCACAATGAACACAATGGACCAGTTTTCTAGACATAATGCCATTATTGTTAAACCTTTTTAATGTTATGTGTAACAAATTAAGAGAACATATCTACAGAAAAGCTGGATTTCAATACAAAAACATCTGAAGGTGTCACGGCTGAAATATGACACAAATACTTACAATGTTCCCATGTTTTCTATTGTAGAAGAAAAGGGTTGCGTTATGAAGTTTGAACCAGTAAGTAGCCCATCTCAGCCTCTAAAATAATCAGGAAAAGGATGTAGTCATGAAGTTTTGATCACCTCATGATTGAAATTATTTTAAAAACATTATATAATTTGTATGAACTTTAAAGATTTATCACTTACTATTTTATCTTTTCTTTTCTTTAGAAACCCTTGGCACAATGGCATACATACTTCTCCAGCAAACATGTTCACCTGCTTCACTGCTGCTGATTTCTGAACTCAATGTGACAATTGATAAACATTAACACATCACTTCCTGTTTTTGGAGGTCCTCTTTCAGGTTATAAATTTTCCCAATTCTGTTTTTTAACCTTACAGGGACTAACAGGGATGTTTTTGTTAATAGTCACTAAAAAAGGTGCCAATACTTTAAACCTCTAACATTTACATACATTATTATTACTACTTTATTAACGATAGGAAGAAATGTTGAACAAAATCTTGAGTACACAGCTTTATAATCACACTGTTTATTGTAAATGTTTGAAAGGTCAGAAATGAGTACAACAGCTTCATGGTTTGGAACTGGGAGTTTTGCACTGAAAAATACAATGCGCCATAAACCCAAAAAAAAAAAAAAAAAAAAAAAGTGCAGTGGTAGTAGTAGTTATTAATGTAGATAATAGTAAATATTTAAAGTGGAGACTATCAACAGAGTTCTCATAGAGACCGAGTCCCATTGACCTGACCACAGAATCAACACTTTTACACTTTCTTGTGATCTTGTCAGCATAGCAGTGAAGCTTCTAGACAGCTTTCACTACTGCAGTGTGTCTGTGGGGGCCAAGGGCAAACAAACAAAATCATAAATATAAAAACAAACCATATAATAAAAAAAAAATCCCTTGTATAGTGTTTGCTGCGTGCGAGGTCAAACAAAACATTCTAACACAAACATGACATTAATAAATTATTACAGCTGAAACGTGCTCAAAGCGTTATGACCTATACAAGTGAGAAATGGCTTTGTTGCGGTGCATCTCCTGTTGTGTGTGCATGCGAGTTCTGTACTGCCATACAGAAGCTGAAGGTATTCCTCAGCAATATTTACACATATAAACAAAGCGTTGCATCTTCTCAAATTCCTGCGTGAACCATCTGATAAGGGTCACACCTGCTAATACTGATCAAAGAAAAAATAAAGTCATTTAAAACCAGTCTGTTTATGGCAAAAGCCATCTGTAGCATTCGACCACGGCTGACACACAAGACATTCTATATGAGCACAGGTTTAAATCAAAACTCCAGAAGAGAAAAATGGTTGCATGGATGGATGTAGGTTCAAATATATAAAATATAGCTATCCCACAGGATACTACTAGCTTTCTCTTAAAGGGGGAATGACTGGGCTGGAGGGAAAAAGATGAGAGAAAGAGAACTGCAGTCGCACGCTGCCCGTCACTGATCACCGGTGCTTGAGGAGAGCTTTATACATGGCAAAGCCTAACACTGCGAATACTGTGGCTCCGACGCTGGCACGCAGCCAGAATGTGGAGTTCTTCAGGTCAGCCTGGGTCATGTGTCTGTATATGAGAGAGAGAGAGAGAGAGAGAGAGAGAGAGAGAGAGAGAGAGAGAGAGTCAGTCAAAAAACACTTGCTTCATTTAATTTGTGGGTAAATGACAAATGACAAATCAGTGTGTAGTTCCTCTCTTTTCTGAATGATACAGTTATATCTGTACCAAGGTTTCAATGTGACATTTTTCTAATGAACACAAAGGGAATTTCCCCAAAATAAAATTCTACTTATTGTCATTTGGCATTCCCCACCCACTGAGCTCCAAACAGTCATACTCCAGCATGCTAGGTGCAGAGGCATGGAGGTGAACTGTGATAGAAACAGCTACTGGGAAGGGAGGAGGAGCAGTACAGTACAAGCAGTAGCACAAAAAATTAGGCCCTTATTAAATGCAAAAAAAAAAAAAAAAAAAGAATAATCATGATAATGCACACGCTGCTTTGATGCTCTAAACAAATAAGAAGCAATAAAAATAAATAAATGTAATAAAATTACACATCACTATACCAAAAAATGTCATCATATCCAAAATGTCACACATTTTCTTTTTAACATACGCTTTTAAATTGTATGTGAAAAGCAAAGCAATGCACAACTACATTTTTAGGTTTCCTCAACCTGCTCATTCACAACCCTCTCTTCATATACACCAGTCAGAGTTTCAGTCAGCTAAAAACCACAAAAATCAACCACCAGACTGAAAATCCAGTAGAATTTAAACCCTCAGATTCAGATTGCCAGAAATGTATCGACAACCAACATATTCAGGAACTAATCAGTGATCTAAGCACATCAGAACACCAAAGGACTGGCACTCATCCAGCGGTCCAGGTGAGGACGATCTTTACCTGGAAAAAGAATGAGTCTCCACGTAGATAGAGTCTTTTACATAGGTGACTGTGCATCTGATGGCTGAGGCTCGTCTGCTCACCAGTGAAAAGACAAGTGTCCCTTAAAAAAAAAAAAAGGAAAAAAAAAGGGCCCCAATCTTGTGCACATGCATACAGGATGGGCACTTCAACTACCATTCACAGCACAGCCACCCCTACATGCTCCACACAACCACCCATCCAGAAATGCAGCAGAGGAAAAGTCAGAGTTAATGAACTGATTAATAAATCAAAAAACAAAGCTTACTGTGCATTTAGAACCTCTGACTGATCGTGGGCTCAGATAACATTTGGTCCGAGTGCTGAGTGCATTTAACCATACCAGTTACAGACACCCGAAAACACCACACCTTGAGATATGCCCAATGTTCGGACAAACATAATTTAACACGAAGGCACTGAAGGAACTAATAAAAAGTTGGCATCTACAGTACGCTTTTCTTTTTTTAAATAATCAGCAACCAAACACAACACCAAGTCAGCAACACTGTTATATGTACAAATGAAAGTGCAGAGTGTTAAGAGTTGGAATTAACAATTAATCCGCTGCATACATGTTAAAGCACACACCCAAAGTCTTCACAGTGTGAAACCAAGTTCCTGCCTGAGACAGGTTAAGACCAAAACCCTGATCGAATCAGTGCTATTACAGTCTAAGTCATAAAAAAAAAAAACCAGACAAAAGCAGCCATGCTGGCAGGGTTAGCAAGAGGTGAAAAGATGCAATACGAAAAGGAAGAGGCCCAGCCAAATACGTGAGAATAAACACCTACGGAGGGAAATAAACATGACACAGGACGTAATAAACAAGGAAACAAAAACACATAAATTAAGAAATTGAGAGGGTGACAAAACATTTATAGTATCATATATAGTATTTCTTCAACTATAGTATTGTGTTGGCAAGGACCAGCAAGAGACAAGATAATGAATAAATTTAATTATTAGCTAATTTATAGAGTTTGGATATTTCCATTGTCTTCTTACATTATACATACATATCAGCTGCTAAGTAAAAGTCCCATGTAGATCTAAAATTCAAAGAGTAAATAAATTTTACTATTCTTGTGTGAAATGATGTAAACATATTGGTTTATTAGTTGTTAGAAGGCTGTACTTGCAAAGAGAGTCTGCAGTGTGATTCAGTATTAAAACAAACAAAAATAAATACATTTAGGGATTAGTGAATTTAGTTTCAGGGAGAAACTGCAGCCGCAAAATATAAAATACTCGGCAGATAAAGCACTGCCAGCAGAATGATGGAGGAAAAAAAAAGTGAATTAGTGCAGTTACTGTTTGCATATCCACCTGAAAATATTTAAATTCATCTTGTATTAATGAATGACAGCCAACACCCAGAATTTAGCTTCAATGCTAATGCAAATCCATGATAGTCATGCAACTTTAGGTAAAACCTAATATTAAGTACATATAAGTCAACAGCATTAATAAAAAGCCCCATGCATTCATTTGAACCAGTTATTTTTTTGAACTTCTGCACTAAAATGGCAGTAAATTGAAGATCAATTTTTTTTCAAATGAATGGACTAGAACTTTGAAATGAACCTGGTGAGATATCACATAACAGTGTTTTTCCACCATCAAAATAGTGAGAACTATAGCACCACTACTACCAAACTGTGGAAGGTGAAGGCATTTCAAAACAGATCAGGCAGCATCACAGTGCAGCATAACACATATGGCTATCCAAGAAAACATTGAGCTCAGAGACACCCACTATTGGCTGCTGTCACACTCATTGACATTGCACACAGTAACACCATCTCTCACTCCCAGAGAGCTTGGCTAAAAGTTGTGCTCTTGACTCCCAGCAATAGACAGCTGTGCCATTGTCCGGATTTACACTTGTGTAAAAGTACCAAAAGGGCATAATATTGTTAGAGCTAGAAGTCTTCTGACTAGTCAGCATAACCTTCTGCAAACAACCATAAAACCACTTGATTCAGAAAGAACAGCAGCTACAATCCGTTTTCTAGTCCATAAGATTTGGCACTCTAATCTTCAATAGCAGCATCTGATAAGACTCTGATGCCTAATACAGCTTTCAGTTTCCTCTCAGACTTGTGCTAGTCTTCAAAGTTATACATTCAAGTACAAACGGAGTAAAATGCAAATCAACATTTTGGAGCTTCTCTATCACTGCTTCTGTTGAAAGTGTTCATAATAATACTAGTGGCACAAAGGAAGTAATGATGTCACCACTCTACAACCTTCAGAGAACTGTCGTTTAATCAGAAATAGGCACAGTTGAGCTAGTTCTGGATCTTAGCACCTGAACCATTCCTGAACCATTCCTGTTCACCTGTGCACCAAGGCAGACAGCATAGACTGAAATATTAGCTTTAGATAAACCCTAAATATAGTTTATTGCTTTGTGGACACCAAAGTACAGCCCTAATAAATGAAGGCGCGCACACACACACACACACACACACACACACACACACACACACACACACACACACACACACACACACACACACACACACACACACACAGGTCTATTAACATGGCTCTATGGAATGGATAAAGGTTCGAAAAAGCTAAGTAACCCATACAGAAGAACCCAACCATCTATGGTGGATATGCAACGCAAAACAGAGAGTAGGCATGTTAGAAAACAGAGGTTAACAGTGGCCATAAAGAGCAGGAGGAGGGCAGGGCTGGGATTAGAGACCTGTTCACAATGACACTGTAGAGTTTGGCCCTGACCGAACGCAGGAGCTCACTGTTCAGCAGGTTCTGACTGATGCAAAAAGTGCACCTGTTGCAGGCACACATGCAGCGGAGCTTGGCGTGGCTGCGGAGACACACACACACACACAAACAGGAAGAGGAGAGTCATGTATGATCATGAGACCTGATCGCCAATGGTTCCTGTTCCTCTTTATAGACTGGAGCTCCTGCAGTCATATAATCACCACTTAAAAAAAAAATATACCACAATGCGAAAATAAAGTAGTTTGAATAGGCAAAACCAAGAGAGAAGCACATTTATCAAATTATCAGCATACATATAGATCAAAAGAACAATTAAGCTCTTAATAAGAAAGCCAGGTTCCACCAGAACAGCAGTCTGCGTAATATTTATGCAGCATGCATGACCTCATCCCTGTCCAAGATTGTCAGGCTTTTATTTGTAACTAATAATCTTTCATAGTCAGTATTTATGAGCTTTATTATTTCTAAGGATTATTACTCATTTTTATTCAGTACCAGTGAAAAATAAAACCAATATAGACTTAACAAAAACAACATAACGAAAATTCCTGCTCGTTTGTTCCAGTGACTTGTCTTAAACTGTTCCTTGTCCAGAGCAGGTCTAACTGTGCCCTGATCTGTATATACTGTAAATCACAAACTGCGAACTAATCAGCAAAAGAAACTGCTACAGCTTTGCTCTCTCTATACTTTAGAGTAAAGTGCTTTGTGTGTGGTAGCAAATCCAGTTTCAATGCTGGATTTTTTGATTCCTGTTAACATGAAAGTAAACCTTTACTACTAAAAACAAGTAAATAAACAAAAAACAAATAGATAATAGACTCCAGAGGCATGACTGAGACATCTCACAACCTGCTGAGGATAATTTGCCTATATTTACATAATAAAGGCAAATTATATAAATATTATGGACAATATTATTTAAATATTAAAAAGTGCTTAACCTGAGGTTTTTAAAAACAAAAACCTCAGCTATCTCATGAACAACCATTTTAGAGTCTTTAATTAATGTTTTTAAAATGATAAATTACAAATTGAGTTTGATATAAGCAGAAATATCTGTGCAAGACTTCAGAGGGAAAAGACTTACTCGAGTTTGTAATAGATCTATAAAGAAATAAAGTTAATTAGTGCAACATAATGTAAAAAAGATTTAAACCAGATCCCACTATAACAACTAATACTAACAGCAACCTTATTAGTTTCTACTTATATTTCTGGCTATGTATTTTTTCCTGCAATTAAGCAATTTGCAAGCAAATTGACCAGGTTGAGTGCCAGGTGAAGTATAGTAGCCAGAAATATCGAAATTGAATGAATATTTCCCACCCTTAGGAGTTATGTGTGGGGTATAATGGAAAAATTAACTAAAAAAACATTATACTCAATTTCAAACATCTGTAAAGTGGTCAAATAGATATAGTTTACAATTCTTAAACTCTTACATTTAGAGTGCAATTTTAGATTTAAGATGTTTTGGCTCTTCATTTCTTTGTGAAGTATATTAACATATTTTTGTTTGCCAAACTGAAAATATTTTCTAAAAACAGAGCAAATGAGAAAAAAGTACACAGGGGAAGAGGACAGCCAGCCAATAAAGCCATGCAGGATGGTAAAAAGCTGGTGTGGGTACTTTGATCAAGTTATACTCACGGGTACATGGCCATGGTGGTGAGTTTGATATAAATGTCTCTGCTGGGGGCGTCTGCTGTGTTACAAGTGAACTGCTGCGGTGGGTGCAGCTTGTGCCTCCTACAGAAGTCTAAAGGAGACATACTGTAGTGTTGGCGAACCTCATGCAGGTCTGACTTGGCGGCAATCATCATACATGGCGTCTTGCTGTCCATGAAGTATTTCTGTGGAAGCAAAATATATCATTATGCTGATGTGCAACACAAACAATTTACATTTGTTGTCTATAGTTATACTTTAAGGTGTTTAACATGGGAATGGACAAATTTGGATGCTTTATGCAAATGTATGTTTATTCTTTTTTAAACCATACTCAACACAGAGCATGAAGACAAATTATTCTTGTAAATGTAATTAAGTATTATAGTAATTATGATGTTTTAAATAAGTAAATAATCAGGACACCAAACCGAATGTTTGCTGTTTCCACATGGACGGTTTTAATTGCCGGATGTGTGAATTATAGCAGATTTTGGTGCTTGATTTAAGACTTGGCCCATCAGTAAAACAAAAGTTTAGTGATTGAAAATAAATTTTCACTGGAGTTTATTATTATTTAAAATTTTTTTATATCCGAGTAAAGATAGGATGTCGTGAATAAATACATGGAGTGTTTAAATTTCGCCTTAAAAATGCACGCTGCATAATCATGTCTTAATAAAATTGGTGGTGTTAAATTTTCTTTTGCCTTTAAAAAGTTCTTAACGCGTTCATTTTGACAGCCCTAATTATTCAAAATTATTTAATATTATAATATTATTATTCTGTTCTGAATGTATATATGTAGTCTCATTAATGGGCTCACGTCTTACCAACCTTATAGATCTTTGCGCAGTACTCAAAAGAACGAGGAGTACTGATGTCATACACCAGACAGACAACGTCACAGGCCAGATCTGCTTCCGAGAGAAACTGAAAGTCTGGAAGAACCTCATGTAACTGAAAGAGAGAAAAAATAACAACACATCTTATTATATGTCCATCATTAGATCTGTTGATTTATATTAATGTTGATGATTGCATTATAATATTTAAACTTACAAGCAAGTACTTCTCCTGTCCATAAACATATGTGGTGCTGATGGCATAGTAGGACTTGTGGTCTTCCCTAATCCGCATTTGTTTCTACAGGAGGATGACACAAAAATTTCAAGGTACGGGTTCCTTGGTTTGGCCCTCAGAATTTTTTTTTTTAACACATCACTGTAATTAACAACTTAGGCACAACAATACAAACGCTAAAGCTAATAAACATACTTTGATCATCCACACTCTATTAAATAACTAGCATGTATCTACCATCTCCCAGATGTCTTCGTGTGATATACTCACAGCTAAGCTCCTGCCAAGAAAGGCCTGCAGGAAGCCACTTTTGCCACTGCCACGTGCTCCCAGGACATTACACCGAAACACACTGCGCTGGGTCTGCTTCTTCTGCAGGTCAATGTGCTTGTTCCTAGTGACTACACCACATTATACATGTAAACATACATAATACACAAGAAATGAACAAAGAAGCACTAATCTTATCTCTCATGCTCCTTCTCTTACTTGTGATGGCAGCAGCCTGTGAGTCCTGTTCATGAATGATAGAGTATCCAAGGTAACCCAGATATTCCAAGCAGCGCTGTACATCTAGGTATGTTGTTAGCCTAAACATGGGGGCAAAAATAAATAAATAAATAAATAAATAAATAAATAAATAAATAAAACCGTAAGTATTAAATAAGTAGTTTTGACTGGCTCTGTAGAGCGGTGTTGTTACTTACGTCCACTGGGAAAGGTAGCCCTGGTAGGTGATCCAGCCCTGGTCATTGGTGGACACTGTATTGTTGACATCAGGCCCCCAGGGCATGTAGGGAAAGACTTTAAACAGATCTTTCAGCTCATCGGGAGACAACGCACAGTCTCGATCCTGAAACAGCGCTTGGTTTTATTCTAGATTTACATTTATAATATTTAAGTCACACTTATGCAGAGCACCTCATGAAAGTGCTTTGAAGTCTCAATCAACACATACATCTCAATACTAGTTCACTAGGTCATGGACTGAAAATACCATCTGTCTGAAAACTCTATTCTGAGATTCATTTGTATTCAAAATTAGACTTACTTCCACCTAACACCATTCAATAAATTATGTCTTAAATCTGTCCATGTGCCATTCTGTTGTACCACCTGGCCTTTCCTAATTTACTACTCAGACCTAAGTAGGCACCTCTCACTGATCCTTCCAAAATCTGACTTTGTCTAGAATTGATGGACTCACCTTGTCATGCTTGTCAAAGACACTTTGCAGGAAGAGGTACGCATTGTGGTTTAGCTCTGTGGTGCAGTTCGGAGGTATTTTTAACCTGCACAAACAAGATTGTAACCAGCTTAGAAAAAAGATTTAATCAAATCCTGGTTGTTCTTGGCACTAGCAGAGCCTGCTGTAATGTGTTTTACAGGGTGTAAAACAAACTGGTTAAAATCATGTCAGAGATAATTATATTATATTATTACACAGTATTTATACACACACACAATAGTTTAGATCTTTATACAACAATGTGCTTATATTAAATGTATAAGCTTTATTTTTGACAGTTTATCAGTAATGTCTTTCAAAATCACTTTTTTCTTTTTTTTAAGATGTCAGGATTCTCGGTGAGGGTTGCTCCCTGCTAATCTTTTAAGCTCATGTTTAATCTCCAAGTCATCTAAAAGAGCATTCCAGGAGTTGCTCTGTATTCCAGTCACTAACTACAAGAAATGTAAATGTTTTAAATGATATATTGTCTACTTCTAGGGCCTAAACATCAATTGTTTAACTCTAATGAAACAGGTTAATTCTTTCAGCATTAGAAAGTAGAGGAAAGCATTACACTCTGTAAAATTGTCTACTGCTATATTATGAAGAAAATTATTATTAGTTTTAGCAGGAAGCCTACTTTGCATACAGTGAATTATTGACCCTGAACACAGGAGGGAGATTAGTTTGCCGAGTACAATTAGCATTGTGTGTAGAAGAGGACAGAAATTTACATAAACAACTCTGGGTAAGGAAGCTTTCATTTAAACTACAATATTGGTTCATCAATATTGGGTGAATGTGAATACGCCCATAATACTGAGCAGACTCACAGTGGAAACAGGTATTCCTGGGTGAGTTCCAGGTCGTCATCATAGCCAAACCTTCGAAGCACAGTCCACGTGGTCTCATGCCTCCCTCTCTGGATAAAGAGTGTGTGTAGGAACAAGAAACCTGGTAAAGGAAGAGCACACAACTGAGTCAGATATGCATATTTACATTGAGTCCACTGGCAGACACTATTATCTAGTGCTATTTATAGAAGATGAAACTGGCTTCAGACAAATCTTGTATGGAAAAATTAAGTGATAAGGTCATGCTGGAAAGAATGTAATAAAAAAAAATAAAAAAAAGAGCTTTAACCAGTGAGGTGCGAATCCAGCAGAGCTGACCTTTAAGAGTGAGGCCGTTGTCCCTCACACCATCAGTCATGTTTCGCCGCACAACATTTTTCACGTCCTCTAATGCTTGAGGTGCAAGCGGCATGTTAAAGCAGGTTCTCTGTAAATAATTAATTTTAAAAAAAAAAGGTAAAGGGGACATCATCCTATTAGACTACTAATCTGCATAAGTAATTTTTTTATATTACTTTGAAGTGAGGTATAGTAGTGAAGTAATAGTATGTATAAATATAGAAGTAAAGTGAAAGATTGTAGAACAGGGCTCTTACTTGGAAGAAATTGAGCTCATGGTCATTGAGAATGCCATCGTTGTCTAGGTCAGATATTTTGAAGATGCGAGTAAGTGCTTTGATGCAAGAAGGCTTCATCTGGAAACCAGACCACATATCATTTCATCTATAGACATTAATCCTCTATGGTGTAATAGTATTTTTAAGAAACTACAACAGAGAAACTAAGCTGAACAGGACGCAGGCTAAAGTGCTCGAGTATTTGTGGCTCTCAATGTCCAGGAATCTCTCACCTCTTTTTCCTCCGGGCAATACAGGGGACCTGTAGGGTGCAAGACAGCTTTCTGGGCATAGTAGAACAACTCGGAGATATTCTTCAGGTTTTTTGCCGAACACTTAAAAATAAATAAATTACAATATGAACAATAACAATATGCTTTTTACAAAAAAATTGTTAATGTTTTATTTCTGTAACACTGCTTTGGGACAATGCCTGTTATTATAGCACCATAAAAATAAAATTTAGATTTGTAATTCTATCTATATTTCGATCCTTGGTCAAATTTATAAAATGAAATGTTACAACCTTCTCTGATATTTATAACAGTTTCATGAACTGGTAATGGTGCGATACAGCCTGATCCAAATCCAACCAAAAGTGGATTATTTCTGAATGGCCTAGAAAATGACTCTACCTATACAACAGCATAATAATGTTTATTATTGAACAGAAAATTATTTTTGCAGTTTATAATTACATTTAATGTAATGCATCATCCATAAGTAAAATTATTTTTAAAACTGCCATTTATTCTCTAACCTCTCTTTTTCTTATGTTAATAGAAGAAAACAACCCACAGTCTGTTATGTTATAAAGAAACCGTAAAACAAACTTTTCTGTCATTAAGACACTCATGTTGGGAAAGCTTTACCATATTGACAATTATATGCTATTCTTTTAAAAGCTTTTTAAATTAATTATTATGCTTGAATTTATGTGCAGCATCGTCTATACAAGCGGTATACATCCTGTATAAGTGGTTACAAAAAAAACAATTAGTTATTAAAAGAACTGCATAAATGTTATGTAATATAACTAATATCGACTGCTAGAGACGCGTTTATGTAAAATTCATATACAATAATTGACTAATCAGTTTCCAGAATTCATTCACACAGTGGTATAATAAATGATAAAAAGTCTATGTAACTGCAATAACAATCATATTATAATCTCCATAAGATATAATTATATAAAAAAAATAAAAACTTTTTGGCGGTGTGAAGAAAACCAACATTAGTGCCAAACCCAAATAAAAATATAAATCCGATTTGCTCTACATGTTAAGCTCCATGTGCATGCGAACTTGTAAAACCTGTCTCCTAATTTAGACTGAAACCAATCCTAACAGGCTGGTTGCCACATGAGCCACCAGGTGATGTCTGTTTCTTCAGGCATGATACTACTGCATGTCTGCACGTGCTCAACGTAGGCAGAAACATTTTCTACATTTACTCAGGTTCAGAAAGACTGAAAATGAAAAATATTTGAATGTGATGCTATGGGTTCTTTTGCAAAATCCACACATGCTTACATGCATTACATGCATTACATACATACATACATGCTTTATGTATTTTCTGGAGAGTTCCCTTTACCTCAACACAGGTCTCAATTTCTGAGTACTGGTTCATGATGGGTAGAATGGTCTCCATGCTGCTGTGGTCCACAAGGTCTGACTTATTCCCAACAAGAATCAGGGGAACTCTGCAAAATGTCACATCAAATGTATTTATATTCATGACTGCATTTCTGATTTACCAGTAAGAACAACCCGCAAAACACACTTAACACTGTTTAGGGGTTCAAGCTCGAACTGCTTTTCTTGTTGGTGAGAAAAGCCCATAAAGCCCAAGAAAACCACTGAACTCTGCATACTTACAGTAGATGTTTGTTATTTTTAAAAACGTTTCCTAAAGTGTTTACAAATTCCACAAAACAAAATTTGGTGTGTATAAAATTTTTTTTTTACTTTTTTTGACATATGACTCTCATAGACTCATCTAATTCTAAATGATAGGAAAACTTGCATCTGTGTTTCTGTAATCACTGAATATGTTTTGATTAAATTATTTAGAATTGGTGAAGCCAAATGTGCCAGCAGACTGACCACAATCACACTCATACAGTAGGTACGAACAGGTCCAATGTTTCTAAGCCACACAGCCAGACACACACACCTGCTGTCCTTGTCTGTTCTGTCGTTGATGAGGGGAATCCAGTGGCTCGTCACCTAGGGTAGAGCAAAACAACCTTTGAAACATAACCATATTTAATATATATATATATATAAAATTATAATTCTTATTTATAAGACCTACCTTCTCAATAGACTTTTTGTTGTTTACTGAGTACACTATACATATGACATTTGCCTGTAACAAATAATAAAAAGAATAGGAGATGAATGTGGTATTCAGCATATTATCTAAATAGTGAACATACATACAACAGGAGGAGACGTACAATACGGTTCTGTACATACAGCATAAATAGTGCAGTATAGCAGGATTAAAACCATAGTGCACTGATTACGCTATACTCTAACAATATATATCCTATCACAGTACAACACAACAGGTTTTTTTTTTTTTTTTTTTTTAGCCATTATAACAGTAACAAGATGTCATGCTGTTTTAGTAAAATAATCAAGTGGTGTGATAAAGCCAAACAAGACATGCTGTTAAAAAAGTAAGTGTATTTTTTTCCTATTACAGAACATCCATAAGTGATTTATTTCTATTATGGTACAATAATTATTTATCAAAAAAAAAAAAAAATTAAATCTTTAAATCACCACCAAGCTTCTTTCTTTTAAAACTAATAAAACTGTTTAAAAAAAAAAACAGGAAAAGTCGTAAAGGTTTTTTCGTGATTAAGTTAGAAAGAACTGACCCTTAAGACTCCTTATGATAAATAAATGGAAACCATATCAATAGGTATATATGTGTTTATGTGGCATGCCACCTGTACACGTCCCTGTGTACACTTAAAGCTTTAAATAGGTACACACTACAGTTAAGTGCATTAACCTTATATGGGCTCTATTGTAAATGATGTGCTGTTTTACAAAATAAACCAAAGCTTTCTAATTAAATCATGTTCAAGCATTCAACAGCACTTTGATATCAGGATGATCAAACATTCATCACTATTATAAGTCAAGAGTGATGTATGTATATACAATTGAGTGGCGATTCTGACCAGGGCATATCATACTTATACATTCTTGTTTCAATACATGGTATGCCTCAGATATATACATTAAGTTAATAAACTGCCAGCAAGCTGAAGGACACTGCATTCTTACTGTAACAAGAGAATGCATTAATGTCATAAAAAAGAAAAATGCTATAATAGGACATTTCTGAAAACTTTACCAATTATAGCGATTAAACTTTGAGTTCACCAGTGAAATCAGACTCACCTTAGATATTTCTTGGTACAGCTGTTCATCTGACTGCTCTGCTTCTATAGACAGAAAAATACGATCAGCTGATAGAACAAAAACGAACAACAGCTCAGGAGAATTGAAGAAAAGAAGTTTCATATGAACAATCACATTTGATTGTGTGTATAAATAAAAATGAGCAATCTGTGATACTCAGAGATGATGTTCATGCCATGCAACTTTACCTGAGTAGTCCACTATGTGTGTCGGCACTCTTTCAGGGGTGACATCAGCAGGAATGGTGATCTCCTCAGCACGTAACGGGACCTTGTTACCCACCCAAAAAAAGTATAAATGTAATTTACCGTTTGTAATGTATGAACTATTCAAGCAGTGAAATACTGGTGTACCTCATCAGGGAACTCTTCACTGACAAGCGACATGATCAGGGAAGTCTTCCCCACTTTCGCTGTGAAAAAAACAAATATTTCTTGATCAGAGGTCTGAAGTGTGAAATCTTCAAAGATGGTACAAGCGGGAATTTTTTTTTCCAGTCTGTTTTTCTGCATTCTAAAGGTTAAAATGACCCCCCATTTTACACAACCTTTTCAGGTTCCTCGAGTTGAAAGCAAAAGATGTTGTGTAGAGTATAAAACGGGAATAGCAGGAGAAGAGAGAAAACAGAGATACGTCTGTCAGTGGTGATATGAAGATTTGTGGCTTAGGTTTTGATCAAGTCAGAAAGCGAAACATGTGCAAGGTGAAATTCCTGCTACTTCACAACCACTTTAATGAAACACTATGCATGTCTTCTTCATACATTTCTGTGTGCATTCTTTTGCATTTCACTTTAAGTGGACTTAAGCTCCATCTGAATGTTGTCTGGTGCACGATCTTAGGTCTGCACTGTGCAATAGGTTGCACACGATGCCCTGTATGTGGCTATGGACAACTTACTTTAGCCCTTAGCTCTGTGTCCTGTTGTGTAGCTCTATGTTGGCTTACGTTGCACCACGGTTCTGGAGAAACGTCTCAATTCACTGTGTACTGCGTCAGTTATATATGGTAGGAATGACAATAAAAGCTTCTGGACTTGACTATAAACACGTCCTGTATGAAATACTCACATGCAAAAGTGCAACCCGTCAAATTTCTAATTAAAGTCTGAAAAAGGATTTCCAGTTTTAGGGTTCTAATTGTGCTGATGAGAGCTGGCAGATTTAAACCCGTTTCCTGTAGTATAATTGTTCATGATCTCCTGAAGTGCCTGTACTGCTTCTCATAGTGTGTAAAGGCAGAGGAACCGCCAGAGGAACCGACGGAGGAACAGACAGTGCGCGACCTCGGACTGCAGCGAAGGTGCAGTGGCGCTGAAGTTGAAGGCAGGAGGCGCGTGAAGGAAGACGCTAAGCTAACTGGCTACATTAGCTCAATACACAGCTCCAAACCAAATCACTGATTTACTTACGTTCCCCGACTAGTAATATCCTCACGTCCTTCCTCATCGTCAACCACGTAAATCCAGTCAGAAAAACCACGAAGCTCCTTAAAATAGCATGTAGCTAACCCAGAAGCACCTTCTCCCCCGGCACTGTGCTCCTGTCAGGATAAGCTAGGTTAAGCTAAAGACACAAGTCTACGCATGCGCAGTTCAGCCGATTGGCGGTCTTGTAGGACAAAACAGACGGAAGTTGGTTTATCAGTTCCTTTCCACCTTAAAAGGTCTTCGCAGTGGCGACCTATTACTTCTAGAGGCGCAATAATAACAATAATAAAAGATTAATAATAATAATAATAACTATCATCGTATTAATAATAATAGTCAAACAAAAACAGCATAAAGTTTCGGACTTTCCAAATACAGAAGATGCACACAATAAATCTTCATTCAAATCTTCTATTATCTTCACACTGAAGTCAATACAATTCACACAAACTGCACAAAACACAGCAATAAACATACAAATAATTACTTTTTATCCAAATTACAAACACGGAGCGCCCCCTGCAGGATAGTTTGAGTGTTTCAATATAAATTAGGTACATGCAAAAGGTTCTCGACAAAACGCTGTAAATGACGCTGCCTGGTTCTTCTCCAATCTTCATTCGCCCAGATTCACTGACCGGGCCACCGGTCTGAACATTATCTAAATGTAACTATTTGGGCATATCATGCTATTTTGAGAGTGATGATTTTTTTTTTTACCTGTTTGTGGACAAATTTTGATTTTCAACGAAATCTTACGGACTATTGTGACCTATAGTGACACTTAGTCATACAAAAAAGCTAGGATCGTTATATTTTTATATATAATTTATGTAATAATACTTTTAAATGAGTAAAACTTTTGAAATCAAGAAAATTACATTCCGACAATGCATCACACCTTACTGTTTAACTGTTTATTGTTATATAATTATCATAATAAAAATGATTATAATTACAATAAAATTGTTTAAAATGATTTAAACAATTTGCATTTTTAACATTTTATTATTGATCAGTTCAATCCTCCACACAGATTAAACGTTCAGACTGATGAGTGCCCTCTAGCGGTGAAACGTTATTTAAGGTAGAACAGACTCACCATCAACTGCTAGAAAGCGGACAGGCTCAATACTGATTCTTTCTGCAAAGAAAAATCACGACTATAAAATCTTAATACATAAAAATCTGCTTCACTTTTTCAGCACATGCTTAAAGGGGCGTGTAACCGCCAACTACGGAAAACCGAAGCGAACAAAAATGTAAAACGCTTTTTTTTTTTTTTCTTTAAAAAAAACAACAGCGCCCCCTGCAGGCTATCTAAACACGTTTCTGTCTATAAATATTGTAGCGTAAAATTTCAGATCAGTGAATGCTGAGGATGGAGCCACCAGGAGGGAGGAAAAGAGAAAGGCTAAAGAAGAGGTTTATGGATGTGGTGAGGGAGGACATGCAGGTGGTTGGGGTGAAAAAGGCAGATGTAGAGGACGGGGGGGATGGAGACAGATCATCCGCTGTGGCGACCCCTAATGGTAGAAGCCGAAAGAAGAAGAAGACCATTTTGGATAAGGGACAATTTGTCACAATTAAGGTGGACAACTAAATAAACTGAAACTACTAATAAATATAATATAATTAAAAGAAAATAAATATTTAATTAATAAAATACCTATATATATATATATATAGTTTTTGCTTAGATTCAATAAAACATAGTAATTGAGTTACACACCATGTTTATTTTATATTATTATTTTTTAGTTATTACTGATTTATTTAAAAAAACAAAATCCAAAACACATTTATATACATACTCAATCAACTTCACTGTGCATTAAAAAACGTAATTTATAAAAAATAAAAAATCAATTGTGTTTCAATAGCAAGAAAAAAGCCACAAACTTCTATCAAACTTTTAGAAAACGACCTTTCAAATCTGAATTTATCTTAACCTGTCAGTGTGGACGTGACTTTGATTCCCAAAAAAGTCAAGAGTGAACTGAATGGCAGTTGGATTTCTGTTGTGTGCCATGCATAGAAGTAAATGATAGTTAACCATCAAGCCCAAACATGCATGTTACAATATGGGTTAAATTAAGTTCTCAAACTATACAAAAGCAGAAATGTATAACTACGCTTATTCAAAATGTAAAAATATGTTTAAAAAACCTGAAATTATGGAGTAAACATAAAAAAAAAACCCAGTAAAACACTCATACAAAATACAGTGGACTTTCAGGACACCTTATTTCCCATTGCCCAGTTAAATTTACCCTTTTTTCTATTTCCTGAGTCCAAGTGAGTGGAACTGATACTTTTATGTTTTGTTGCTGTTTGGTTTTCACAGTGAATGAAATGAAATAACCCACAAAGCAAAAGCAAAAGCAACAACAGCAACAGTTAACTGAGGTGAGTGTACATCTGAAAATCTCCTTGTAAAACACTTTCACAGAAACAGAAGAAAAAGGCAAATTAATTATTGTCCATTGCATAAAGGTCAAAGATTGGATGATTATAGAGAGCAATAAATTACTAAATAATTGTAGAAAGACCAGTTTCGAACATTTTAAGTAAGCACCTACAATTTATTTTTTCTTTTCATTTCATTCAGCTCTGTTGTTATGTCCTGCAGGTCAGTTTGGCAGCTCGCACCTACATTCATGCAACCCGCCATTTAAAACATACTTCCTAGTTTGCTTCCTGTAGTTGGGTCTATTCAGGTTGGTGTGACTTTCTTGCTGCAATCAAGCCATGCTAGAGTTTACTTGGAACCAGACAGACTACATCAGGTGATCAGGTGTTTTCGTTTACATCCAAGAACGGTTGCTTTGTTCTAACAATTTAAAGGTTATGGTTTTAGACAAGACCCTAAATAGTTTGGAAGGTTCAGGTTACACATTTCATTGTGCTACAATCCAGTCCAAAATACACCGCTGTCCTTTTTGATGTTCCAGGATCATTTTCGTCTGCGGATATTGGCCTCTGCTGAAAAATAGAAAATTAATTATGCTCAGATAAACATTACATACACAAAATCACTACTTTTTCTCCATTATTTGGTCACCTGCCAATTGCCATCAAAAAGCTAGCTCTCCCGTGATACTACAACTGAGGAAAGTAAAAGACCAAAATGTGCTTTTACTTACACATGTGAAGCGAGCCAATCACATGCTGCAGCAGGCTCAGAGGAAATTTCTAGCTACCCTCTGCTGCATTAATTATCACATTTTATCACAATAATCACAATTGGCTAGTGTTGCTGTGACTGACAGGAAAAAGTATTCCATTTTTCCCACCCAAAGTGCATGGCCAATTTGGCTCTTGGCCACAGATGTATGTTTGATTCTAACTCCTAATCTCCAGCCGATTGGGCAGCCAGTTTTCTGTTATGATAGAAATGTTCAGATTGGATTGCTTAATTGTCTTACTGGTATAATCTTGAGGAAGCATTGGCTTCGCGATGACATGTCTCAGGGCCTCTACCCACTCCTTTCGCTCTCGCTCCTGCTCACACATGAAAACAAACTGCCGGTCTGGTGTCTCCACTGCCATCCCGCACTTCCATTTATTTCCTCTGGTCCCCTTAGGCAAACACTCACTCACTGAGTACCCATGATTCTCTGTTCCAATGAAAATGACCCCAAGCTCAACAGCATCCTTCAAAATAGTCAAGCAAACAATGGGTATGAATTTGACGTTCAGATAAAGAAAAAAATGCTATCCTTATCATTTGATTCATAATTCCAATAAATATTACAATAAATCCTACCAGCTCAGTTTTAAAATAGAGTAGTTTTCTGTCCAGAGCATCCAAGATGAACCATCTCTTCTTGAATGGCTCTCGTTGCTGTTCAGCAAACAGACAATGTTATTCAGATAAAAATACATACATTTATTAAAAGATACATACAAATATTCTTTGGTGTACGTATAAATACATTCATTTATCAATTTCCCAATATAAAGGGGAATATTTTTCGTAACTTAAAGACTTCCTCTCCCACCATTGCTCATATTAGGCAAGTCACCTACCGAAGGTCCAGTTTTTTCCATGTAACCCTCTTTAAGGTAGTTCCTTGTAGTCCATGGCAACAGCTTAAAGAAAAAATGCATAAAGAAATTTTATCCAATGTGTTTCCTGAAATAATTTTAATGCAGAGTAGAAAAGCTAAAGCTTAAATTGTAACCATTTTAACTAAAACAATCAAGGGTTTACCTCAATATTACTGGCTGTAGGAAATGCTGTCTTTAGGTAGACGAAACGTGTAGCCCTTATAGCATTGAACCAATTCACAATTTCCTGAAAGGGTAATGATGTCTGAATTACACTCGGACTTTTCCCAGAATCTCTTCGAGGTATGCCAAGATTTGGTCAGTATATATATATATATATATATATATATATATATATATATATATATATATATATATATATATATATATACACACAATACATATTTTGTTGTTCGATGTGGTTGATATTGGTTCAGGTTATGGCATTGCTTTTAAAGCTTTGCCCTGAAAACACATGTCGTTTGCTGCATAGTTTGCAGTCATTTGTCTCAATTATAAATGGAGACAAATGGATGCTGAATTGGAAAAAAATAAGTGCTTAATACATAATATGCTTTTACTTCCTTGTATTGTAGTAGCAAGCATGGCAAAAAAAGCTTTAAGCAAAACTGGAAATACATCATGATTCAATAAAACTTTTTTTTTGCTCATTTAAAAACAAGGAAGTAGGTTTCTTTTGTTTGAAAGTTATTTAATATAAATTCTGCTCCCAATGAAAGTGAAATAAGGCAAATATTTATTAAAACAAAAACTGTGTGTACATTAAATGTACAGAAATTCCAAAAAAACATTATAGATGACTTACCTGGCCACTTTCATGATAAACAAAGAGGTTTCGGGTATGGTCATCCACTGAATAAGTGATCTGAAGGCCATGAGCATGCCCAATCTTCCGAGGCTGAAAAGTTGCATTTAAACTTTGGACAGAGATAACAGCCTTTGGCCCTTTGGATTCCTAAAAGTACAGAACAATTATCATATATTTTATTATTTCAGTCATTTATACTCTTTTGCCTGATATTTAAATAATATATACAAAAGAAAATAGATATCATTAGATCAAATGTGACTGGTAAATGTGACTGTCTAATTATTAAAGTAAAACTAAATAAATAAAAGATTATGAAATTGTGGAAATTTAATTTAACACTGAAGCAACAGGCAACCTGGTGCAAGGTTCAGAAAAAAAACTGCTTGACAAGGCATATAGAGTGCTCACATCCTCCTTGTAATATTTTAGGGTGAAGTCTTGTTCTGATAAAACAAACTTCCTCTTGAGAAACTGTCCATTGTCCTTCCCCTTCTTCCACAGCAATCCTTCATATATGCCTAAAATCAGTGACAGCACAATTATTGTAGGAACACTACAGAACTTCAGAAATGCAGGTTTAATAGATATCTGGTTACATAAGGCCATGTTAGAGATGCTTAATGATTATAAGGAATTAGCACCTTGTATTATGTTTTTGAATCTTAGATTTACTAAACTAAAGATTAATACATAATGTTTAAAAGCTACAGGTTTACCTGATGAGTAGGATCTGAGTTTATTTTGTTCAGTAAACTCTTGTCTTTCATACTTAGCTCTGATCCACTGCTCCCTTAGTACGCTACAACATGAGGACAAAAAAAACAAGCATGGGAAGTTGCGTAAAACAGACTAATGTTCAAGGGAAAGTCCAGTAAAGCAACCCAAGCTCTTAACAGCGATTGTTCCAAGCATGTTTTAATGCAGATCGAGTTTTAGAACGGTCTCATACAGCGTGTTCAAATCACTATGGGTAGTTCTGACACACTTAAATCAACCACTTATGTAGAGAACTGAAAGCACAAATGAACAGATTCAAAAGCTTCAACATCTAACACCAAACCATCCTTGGTTGAAACAGAAATACATTTGAATTTCCTCTTATTGTTACTAAGAGCACTGCATGCTATAGTTCATCTCCAACAGTTTGTTTGCCATATCAGCAGTCTCCCACTTCCCTAACAATAGATTTATTTTTTTTAACTACAGTACCAACTGTCATGAACAATAGCTTGGAAATAATTCCCTTTCACAGTGCCGGTAAATTACCCCAACTTTTTCAAAGACAACAGAAAGATGAAGTACTTACTCACAATCATCATGCTGTGGCTGATAATAGAAGACAGGGACAAATTTCTCGTACACATCTTTGGCAGCTTGGTTTCCATTGGCTTTCATGAACTTTACATTAGGTCAGGCAGTTACCCCAAACACACACAACAGTACTTAGTTCAACCTCATGCTTTAGTGTTCAGCGTAATTATACAAATAATCATTCGCATAATAAGACCTTTCTTCGAACATATAGTACATAAATGAACTTAACTTGGACTGAGAATTAGAGTTTGAATAAGCAAGGTTACAAAACTGTCATACCTGCACAAGCTCATCATCCCAGAAGTCTAAGCGGATGGATTTTATCCGGCTAATACTTGATAAATTCCGATGTGTTCCAGAGCAGTTCAGACAAACGAATATGCCAAGAGTATATGAAGCCCAGTCTGGGTCTACAGTGAATATATGAAGATTTAATTAGAAGATTGTTTTTGCTAGATATGGAGACTTTTAAGACACACTGGGAACATTGCTTTCTCAAAGCATAAAATTATATATTTTTGGAAGCCAGTACAGCATACAAAAGCATACAGCATCATATTATATAGAGTAATATATAGAGAACTGGGCCAATTTGTTAGAGATGGTGTAGCTGGAACCGTTTTCCATGTAAAGTCTATAGTTTAGAGTTAAATTATATTTATAATATATACATATTGCAATATTTACTCAACAGCAGGAAAGAATATTAAAGTATATAAAGTGTAAAATACACTTCAGCAGTTTGACTGACCTGCAGTTCCACAGTCAGCACAGCTACTGTTCTCCGGCAGCTTCACCAGGTCCAGAAGAGTCTTTTTATTCTTGTCGCGATTTGCCATATGAGATACGGTGTTAAAGCGACGTTCGGATTAAAATTGTTAGAGCATCGGAACGGCCGTTTTCGCACAAAACATTTCTCATCTCCGAACGAACTGGCATCAGGTGTGACCATGAAACCACACAAACGCGTTGAGCTCCGCATTCAACTATAACCCAGTGACAGTAAAGCGCCTCTTCCTGCGGGGGAGAGAGCGCGCGCGCGCCCGCACAGACACGCGCGCGCGCGCTCTTGTTTTTCCACACCAACACTGGCAAACAATGGAAACACTCATGCCATAATCACACACGGAGATCACATTTTTTCATTCTGATTTTTGATGTGAATATTAACAGAAGCTCTTGACCGGCACATGGGTGCTGAATAATTATCCGATAGATTACCTTCAAGAATCAATAAGTATTCCTAAAGTGAGTGGTAAGTATATAAGATTAAAAAAAAATCACATTGACTTCCCTGTTTTGAAAGATCCTAGTTGAGAAGGATGAAGTTGTAAGCAGACACTTGATGTAGTTCATATTTTATCCACATTCCCCTGAGCTGACTTGAAACTAGTTCGAAGGTCAAGCTGAATAATAAAATATGCTGAATACTGAACTCAATATTTAAATACATTCTTTTAATATTTAAAAATAATGCACAAAAAAGCATGAATGTAATTTTTATTACAATCGACCCCTTAGGAAAATGAAATAAAGACATGCAAATACAGAAGACATTTCCTCCCGAGACACTTATCCTTAGTCAAGACTGATAAAACTCACTTGTGTGAGAGGAATCCACGGTAGTTCAGTCAAACAGAAATATCTACAAAAGGGTATGAAGATGCAGGTTTGGCTGTAAAAATATGCTCATTTATTGTTTCACTCAATTGAGAGATTAAATAAAGTTGCACTTGTAAATATTAATACTAATCAAGTGATGTTTAATTGTACAGCAAAAAACAAAAACAGTGATTTTGAATTTTAGTGCCATATAAAACATTAAAGTTAGTGAAGAAGGCACTGAACTACCAGGGTAGCCATTACAGGTCTCTAAAAAAGTTTGCAGTGTTATATACATTTTTGTGGTGGAAACGTTTTCTGACAAATTTTAATTACAAATTTATTACTTTATAAAAAATATGATAAAAATACAAATCATTAGACCTTCCACACAGAGTCAGATATTTATATATAAAAACCAAGAATATCAAAAAGATAATCCACCCACACAAAACCACACATGCTATATTGGATTATATTATAGATTACTGTACAAATGCATATAAACCAGCTGCCATGAACAGGCTGCCTCAGCACAGTGTGATCAAATGATTCAGGGAAAATCTGAGGCGAGCTCCTGAAGAGTGCTTTTAGGTAGATCAAGGTGAATGCCTTCAAGGTAGTGCATGAACCTGTAAGAAAATGCAAAAGTCTTAACACCAGGAAAATTTTTTTGGCATGTCTGTTTACATCAAAAACAATACTTCAAACCCCACACCCCTGCCTCCTATTCTCATATAGTGTGTAGCGTTATTCAAGATTGTGACAGATTTAGAATAGCCAGCACAAAGGAATGTGAAATCTCATGCAAATTCAGTTTATACCGAGAGATGTGAAACCCACATCCTGTCCTTGAACATAAATAAAAAAGAAGTCATCTTGAGGCGTCATTGTGTAGAACCTCACATACTTATGTTTATATGCAAGTTGCGTAAAATGAATTTGAATAGTGAGTAAAACATAATCCGACTATGTTTACAGTAGAAGTTAACAGTAAATGTTGTAGACCAAATCAAAGTGGGTAAAGACAAATTTAACAAAAGACAAAAAAAAAAAAGCACCTGCTGTTTTCTTCACCCATTTGTGAAGGAACACAACCACATATATCAAAGACTATTACAAATTGTGTAGTCATGCATGGGGTTTATATATTTATATAAAGTAGTTTCAGACACTACTGTAACATAGTACTAAAATAGAAAGAAAGCATACAATTGACCCCTAGTGGTCACTACATACACATACTTATTTTTTAATTTATAACTTTAAAGGATTCTGCACCATTTATAAACTTAAATTTGCTTATCAGCCAGAAAGATTAAAATAAATAAATAAATAAATAAAAACCCTGTTCAACCTCAGCAGGGTTTTGGTTGTTTTTTTTGTTAGTCAATTCAACCTAAAATTGGTTATTTTATCATCTATGTTTTATACAAATTGTTTACATCAATCACTAATAGATGTTCTAAATTATATGGACAAAAGCATTGGAACAGCTCACATTTCCAGCTATATGTGGTTCTTTCACAAACTTGGAGACACAATTGTACACAAAGTGTCTTCACTTGAACTAGGAGATCAAAACCTGTTAAAGCATTATAATCCTCCTGTGCACAAAGCCAGCTTCATAAAGATATTGTTTACATGGTTTAGAGTAAAATATTTTAAATGGCCTGCTATTGAGCGATCTGAACTCAACCCTAATAAATAGCTTTGGAATAAATTGGAAGACTGATTGCACTCCAGACCTCCTCACCCAACATCAGTACCTGACTTTAGCAACACCCTTGTGTCTGAAAGAGCACAAATCTCCACAACCACTGTTTAAAGTCTAGTGGAACAGCTTCCCAGAAGAGTGGAAATGAATACAACAGGACATGGGGACTAAATGTGGGATGTTCAATAAGCACATACAAATCATATGATCAGCTGTTCACAAACTTTTGTCCATATATTACGTTTACTGCTCCTCAACAGTCATGTACACTGTAATCCCTACTTTGGAAAATCAAAACAATGTAGGGTATATTTTATTAGTAAAAACATGCATTAACCAAAGCTACAAAAACGTCTTTCTACAAAACTTCCAGCACCTTCAATAATTTTAACAGAATTTGAACTAATATATCCTTAAATACATCTGATTTTGAATGCACAAAGTTTTCCCAGATTTCAACTCTGTGATTTAAATTCTCTCAAAGTAGATCTAAGAAAAGTTATTACTCTGAAAAATGTTACCTGCGTTTGACCTTGCCCTGCTCCCTCAGTTTTTCTGATCTACAAATAGCACGCAGAGAGGGCAGGTAGTCCACAGCTGCTGCCACTCGGTTTCCCTGAGTGCTAAACGATCGGCTAGTGAGAAAATCGTTCATCACCTCCCTCCTGGTGTCCATCACCCTGTAACAATGTTCACATGATCAGAAACACATATCACATCTCTCACTGCTGTTTGATTTATAGCAACCACCTGTATTTGGCGTATACGTGCGATTCTGGCTTTTCACAATCATTTTTTCTCTTTGCTCTTATACTTTATAATGTATATCTAAGGCTCTGTAACAGGAATCCATCTGTTGCTTAACCATGGTCTGAGAGCCGAGTAGTAAAATATCACAGTGAATCAAACAAGAAAAATGTGGTAGAAGAAAAAGAAAGAGTTCTCCAGTTACTTTAGTATACTAAACAATAGCGTATTATGGAACACGCGATCACATGCATGTACGTAAATTGTTTAGCTGTCTTATCTGTTCAGAGTCCATGGTACTTGTCAAACATTTTAGCACAATAAAACAATCTCCTCACTCTGATAAGTAATTTATTGCCATGAACTAATCACTATGGTCTAAATATTAAATCCTAACTCTTGTTCCTGTTTTATAAATATCTGCACATTCACAAGTCTTAGGCTACTATTCTTGCCTAATATAATTCCCTAAGAGCAAAAATGTTTGACCACATCAATTTCAAGTAACCCCTTTTTATAGTTATGAACACACTTGCACTCGAGTGAGTCCTTTTTGTACTTAAAGTTTATGCTGGTGTTTATTTAATTGTGTCAAATAAATCACAAAAACACCAGTTCACCAATCTCTGTTACAGTGGTCTAGGGTGATTCTATTAAAGTCATGTTTTTTTATCTAATGCTAATTATTTATTTTGCTAATGTCCCTTTGTGTTTGCATATCAATGACTGGTTTGTACGAATCCTGCTATGCTTCCTTTAATTTGTAGTTATTTGCATTTATAATGCTTTCTTTACTTGTATCACATTTTATCTGCATACCACATGCTTTTCCACACAGTTGTTCTTAAAACAGGAAGTAACCAGAGTTCTGGTGTGACATCTCCTGCGATAAACACCATAAATATGTCCTGTCATACATGAGTCTATGATTGTGTAGTATGTCCTGCTGCAAATGGAAAAGAAATCCTACTCATGTACACAGTTGCCGTTCCCTCACCTGGGTTCAAGTAGTTTGCTGTGAGATAGGTCGAATCTCTGCCTATGTGAAGCTACATGAAGTGTAAGATCTTCCACAGTCTCGGTCTTAAGCGGCTCCTCCAACTCCTGGACTTTATTCCAGACTTCAGAGATCCCAGCCTTACATTTATGAAAACTCATACTCCCTAACACTATTTGGATTTCTTTAGCGTTAAACTCATTTATATGACCATCCCATTCCAGACGAACATCATCAGTCATTCCACACTTGACCTCTGCTCCTGCACCAGTGAAATCTTGTGGTCTGCACGCTCCCTCTGCTTGGGGAAGCTTGTAGTGTAGCGATGAGTCCACAAATGACATATGGTCCAAGTATTCAGCTAAAAAGCTCAGGCACTGTGATACACATTGACTCTTTTTCCTTTCAGCTTCAGATAACTCAACTCTCATTCTCATAGGTTTGTTTGCTGGTGGATCTTGAGCTGACTCATCCTGTGCTGGTTTTGTGTCAGAGCTGAGCTTAGGCAAAGACAGAAAGCCATCCTCTGAATCAGAGTCTGAATGAAGAGCATGTTTATTGTCAATATACAGCTGCTTTTTTCGCCTCATTCTACAGGACACTTTGAGAGGGCTCGTATCATCTGAATGTTCTTCCTGCTTTACTACGTTGCTGTGTTTAGACAAGAGCACAGGCTGTGCTTCTGTGTTTGATGGCAATCGCTGTCTGTTAATGAGGTCTGGCAGTGGACGTGTGGGCAGACGAATCAGCACCTCCATGTTTGAATAAAGCAAATTTACACCTCTTCTTTCAGCTTCTGAGAGAAGATCTAAGCATCTCACATCCATAGCCGAAGGTTCTCCCTGAAAAGCAAAATGTATTAGTATAAGTACTTAATGTACAAACGTGATTTGCCAAAGAAATTTCTAGAACGGTTAAAGAGAACTGTGTAATTTACCATTAACAAATCTTCTATTCCTTTTTCTTGACGAGTGTTTAAAAGTCCCAAAAAAGACTCTGTGCATCCAACATGACAGGGTGGTACATTGGCTAGAGGCAGCGCACCACCAGCCGCAACATTTTCCACTTTAGCAGCCTCTGTCTTGACCTGACACTCAGATCCTCCTAAGCAAAGACAAACAAGGTATTTAAAAGATTTGTCATGTTACACAATTAAATCTTATGTCTAAGCATTACATGTACTTACCTGACTGTAAGATGGGACGCGTCACCTGGCGTCCTCCCCCACTGCAGGTCCAGAACTGCAGGTGCAGGAGGCTTTGCCGGATGTCACATCTGTTCCAATGCAGCAAACATGACAAGTCCTGCATGTCCGTCCTCACATTTTCCACAAGACACAGCAGCTGCAGGTAACTTGCCACATTAACCTGGGACATAATGGAGCCATTAACCACATACTAAATGCACAATCTTCAGTAATGATGCTGGATAATTATACGGCAAAAAGGCTCACCAAAGAAGGAACCTTAAAGTGGATTTCATCAAAGTAGCCATCAAACATTGAAACGAATGTAGGATCTGAAAAAGAATAGTTAATTACTATATAGTACTGTATACTGCAGTATATTCCATCAAAGACATCACAGCAAACCAATTATGACCTATTTGAGCACTCACCGCTGGTAGTTAGGATAACGGGTCTTTTAGTGGTTGCCATAAAGGTTTTAACTGCAGCCAGGAATCCAGAATCATCATCAAATATGACATCGACCTCTTCGAACAAGATGAGGGAGGTAGCCGTTCTCTTGTTTTGCTCTTCGGAGGAAGCTTTTTTTTCTTGTCTCTTACTTTCAATCTGAGTGACTTTAGATGTCTTGGAACAGCCTTTTCAACAGAAAACACTCACTTTAAATATTTGTTCTCTATCACATGAACACTAAAGTGATTTGCCTGCATAGAACACTTACTTGTTTGAGCCTTTTTGTCCTGATTAATGTCATCTTTGCCTGTAGACCTTCCACCCATTTTAAAGAAACTAGCCAACGATTTTGGTGTCAAGTTTCCTTTCCTTGCTGTAGAACTTCGAGGGGATTGTGGTGGTTTCCTGGGTGATGACACAACTTGTCTAGGAGAGTTCACCTTCCCTGTGCCAAAAAAATAAAAATGGAATAACAGACTCTAGGAATTAACACTTCAAACCAACAGATCTAACATGAAATGAAGAAAATAATAATATGAAGTGGAAGTGAGAAAGTATATAAATAAACATGTACATGAAACTCATTCAGTACGTTTTGGAATGTGTAACTCTCACTTACGAGGTGAAGGTTTTGTTAAAAGACTACTGCTGTTGTAATTGTTGAAGTAAGTGGGCTTATGAGCATTGACCCCTTGGATGTCTACTTGATGAGACTGGGTGGCCTCCTTCAACTGTGACAAGATCTGACGGCCACTACGCTGAGAGGAACAATTTACCTCAAACACCTAGAGCAGAATCAAATAATTAGTGTCTAACAAAAAAACACTCTATTAGAGTTTTTACAGGGTCTTGGTTTCATTACTATAGTTACAGTGCATGATCAGACATTTACCTCACCCCCCGGTATCATAGTTGGTATATTACATTTAAATAGCAACAACCCTAATCTTTGTTGTGTTTGTAACCCGAACCCTTGTTAAATTTATTACACATGAAAACACAAACCTTAAAGCCAAGCTCCTGTGCACAGGCATATACAGCTGCAGTTTTGCCTACTCCAGTGGGGCCTGTGATGAGCAGGGTGTTACAAAGCATGTCCTCTGCATCCTCTAGCCCTTCGCTACTGTCCCCTTCTAACCAGGAGTCTACACAGGCACACAGGACAGTCAGGAATACACAGGACTCAGACAGACATTATTCTAAGTTCAGTCTCACGAACTGCAGCGTCATTTACCATTACCATCATCCTCTTGCTTTTTCTTCTCCTGCTTTCTTCTCTCTTCACGATCAGCCCGGAGTTTCCATTCCTTCAACCAACTAGTTATGAAAATGATAAAGCATCAGTCATATATCATCCTAATTTATAGTAATCCTGAATAAATAATTGATGGTTCTGAACAGCACAAACCTGTGCAACTTTCTAACAGAAGCTGTGTTTCCGATGATGTCACCAGAATGCTGTGGCTGGTACTTCTCAGTCCAGGGCACATCCTCAATAACACAATCTGGGAAAATGATAAGCAAAAAACAATGAGGGAAAAAAAAAACTCAAAAGGAGGAAGTCAGTCACAATCAGTAGAACATGTAGTGACTGTAAAATAACTTTCAGCTTATCTAGTACAATTTATGGAAGAGTTTAAAATTGGACCAAATATATATTCCCTTTACCTTGGGCACATGTTTCTGAAGATGGAGAATCGAGTATTACAATAATAGGATCACACTGCTTCTTGTCCTCTGTGGGTTTGGGCTCCTCATCAGTCCCCTGTTTATTTCTCAGTGATCGCCTTCTTCGGCCTGAGCTGCGAGTCACCGATTCAGTGGCTTCTGGTGTTCCCCCACTTGCAGAATCTGGGCTGTCCAAAACAACAATGGCCTCTTCCTCCTTATGATCAGACTTTTGTTTCTTGGCTAGTTTGCCTGCTCGCCCTCCCTCATCGACACGTTTACGCTTTCCACCGATAGTCTCAGTTGAGTTCACAGGGGGAGCTGTTTTAGACCCACACTCAGGTTCTGAAGAGATTAATCATTGAAGAAACAATTAGGCAAAAACAGTCACATCTTAAATCCTTCAAAAGCAACCCGTTGCAGCAAAAAAAAAAAAAAAAATTAAAAAATTAAAAAAAGACAAGGTAGATGAATAGTGCATTCTTACCTGCAACAGCACCCTGTAAATATTCTTTGTATCTCTTTTGGAATCGAGAAAAAAATCTCTGGACGGGGAAAGAAGGATTGGATGCAGTAATTTCTTCTAACAATCGCTCTTGAACAGGTTCTGTAAAACTTTTTCGCCTCCCAGAGACCTGAGAAAATTACAAAAAGGGGAGTTATTCTAAAACCGTATTAGCATCAATTAAATTAACAGTAAAAATGCCAGTTGACAACTTTCAAAACACACATACAAACACACAGCCTCCCACTTCTGTGCAGGTTCTCTGAGCAGGAACAGTGAAGTTTCCTGCACGGTCCTCCAATGATGCAATTGGGGTGGATGGTAAATGATAAAACTCCTTCAGGCATGTCAAGAAAGGATTTTCAGGCCAGAGAAGAGTCCACAAAGAGCAATCTGTCCATGACAATAACAAAACAAACATTTGTAACTAATAATAATGTTTTTAGTATAGCCTTTCTCACATATATATTACAGCACAGTGAAATTCTATTGATTTCTTGAACCCTAACATTAAGATCAGTAACCCCTACCACAGCACCGTAACCACTGCGCTACCACTCTCCAATGATATGTGATATTTAGACACAGTGAACAGGAGTGTCAATTTACCCGTGGGTCTCTGTTGCACATGAACCACAGACTGGAATGAAGTACAGGCCTGAGTATACGCCTCTCTGTTCGCCGTCACCTTCGCGATCTGCTTTTTAAAAGATTCAGGCAGGCCACTTTTCAGAAACTCCTTCTTTGCCCGGAACTGCTCGTCATCTTGCGAGTTCTCTGAACCCTCACGGCTTCAAAGGTGATAATATATATAGTTAACAATTGTAATTTATATAAAAAAAAAAAAAAAAAAAAAAAATATATATATATATATATATATATATATATATATATATATATATATATATATATATATATATATATATATATATATATATATAAAATACATGTACATACTTTAGGTAGTCTAAAAGTATAAAAATACCTGCTGTCATCAAGTATAGAAATAATCGCTGATGGTCTCTGAGATTTTCTTTCCATGGACATGGGGGCAAGTTTAAAAGCTAGAAAGTACAAAAGCAAATCAGAATTTGAACAAGTAATAACTTAGCAATAGAAAATGCCAAACTGTACAATGGGTATTGTTTAAATACACTACCTGGAGAATTCTTCTGTGCTTTACTTGAAGGTATATTTTTGCCTAAAACATCGTTTAGACTGCGAAGCTTTTTCTGATTGTTGATATTTTCTGAAGTCGCAGGTGCAGTGTTGCAATCGTCCAAGAACACAACAGAATCCTGAAAACAAAACATTAAAAAAACCACAATGAAAAGCATTGAGTTAGAATTTACACAGACTAAAAGCTGCATTTAAGCCTAAATTTAAGCCTTACCTCATCCTCACAGTAACTGATTTGGTTTGATTCCTTGCTCCTGGTAGAGCGACGCACAGCAGGCTTCTCCCCTGCAGCAGTCTGTTTACTGTTCTTAAGGGCTTTGGCTTTCTGTACCAACTTTTTAGCCTTTTTCCTTTTCTTCAGTGAATTTGAATCCTGAGGGCTTAATATTTCAAAATCTCCAGTTTTGGTGGCGGAAGAAGGAAACACCCGAGTGAATCTTATTCTGACCAATAAAACGAGAGACACTGAATTAATTTTGATAAAGTGAAAAAAAAAAAAACAATATCAATCATAACTAACATTCAAACATCAAACCTGATCAGCTGAAATATACCTGATAGGGCTCCCATGTTTGTTGGATGGAGAGAGCATCTCGGCCATGTAAACATTCTTTTTGTGCCTGGTAGACTTTGGAGTGGATGCTTGAGTTACATCATCTTGGCATGCTGCAGATGTTTCGTCCTTCTTGTGGCTTCTGGTCTTGCGAGGGAATGGATTTCTTTCAGGTGTAGGTGCTGCCTGTCTCCGTGTCTGATCTCTTGTAGACCTTCGAAGCTCCTTGACACATTGCTTGCTACTGCCCTCGACAGAATCACTCTTGTTTTCTATCTCTGTCAATGCTAGAAGTTCGTCTTGGTTCGGAGTAACTGGTACTTCTTCAGATTGGTCCGTCTGCCCTTTCTTCACCGATTTTTTTCTACCTCTCTTCTTTCCAACACAGTCAGGTTTTTTTTGTTCTGTACACTGTTCTGGTGTGGTCAGGTCAGGACTGCTCTCATCCTCTTTCTTTTCAGGTTCTGCTGTCTCAGAGGCACTTTCTTCAGCTGGCTTCAATTTGCTCAGGACCTTGCTGGTTTTAACTTTAGATCCATCCTGACTAGGCTGCTTAAATGCATTCATAAACTGTTTTCTTTCTTCTTGTGTGCATTTAGAAGTGGAGTTGTATTCAAGCACAGCAAGCTCCAAGTCTTCTTCTTGAAGAACAACATTAGATTTTCTCTTAAGGTCAGGCAGAATGCTGGTGTTCATTTGTGGGTTATCAGAGGACGACTTTTTGCTATCCTTTACCTGGCTCTCTTTTTTATTCCTAGTAAATATCGAAGCCATTTTTAACTGAGGACCCTTGACTGCCTCATAATCAGGGGAGATGGGATGCACTTCAGCTTGAACCATAAGAGTTCTTGGTGATACAGCAGCTACCGAATCAATTACATCCATGCACGACTTCACGTCAGAGCTTTCAGCAGCACAGGTGTCCGATTTAGAATCGGCAGCAACCTCGTCTTCGCTTTGAATCTGGCTCTGTAAAAAATCTTTGAAGGACACAGTGACAGTGCTGCAGTTCAACACTGAAGTTTCATCCACATTGACCTCCATGCTCGCATCATGCAGAGACTGCTCGTGCTCAGTGGTACTCAATTCACTCCGGCTGACTTGAGCTTTTCTGTTTCTCCTCATCGCACACTTTTTAACTCTACTCATGTCTTCTTGAGGCGATGCGTTATCTTCATTTAAATCTTCACCCTGGTTGTGGGTAGCTAAATTCTTACTTTTAGGATTTTGCAACCCATCCTTTGCTTTTCTGTCATCTGCACTGACGTCCGCTGCATTCCTGCTGTCTAGCGGTTCTTCATCTAAACAGATTTCGGTGTTTATTGGGGAGAGTCGGGGTGAGGTATCGCTGCCAAACGAAGGCAGGCAGCCTTCTTTCTTCATTGTTGACTCATCTGGATTGTTTTCTAATATACAGTTTTTCGAGAGCACATCCTGTTCCTCCTCCTCTTGTAACTTTAGTTTTTCCTTGGGTTTTCTGGTTCGTTTTTGCCTCTGCACTTTACTCGCCTTAGGACAGGCCTCCTCAAAGCTAGGTGACTGAAGCTCTTTGGTTTGGAGCGGACTTGCCTTTTGTGAAGAGGTAGTTTTTTCCTGAGCGGGTGGCGTTTTCCGAAAGTAGTCTATGAAGCTGTTTGATCGAGGTGGAGAGAAAGGTTTATCCACAGGCTTGGGTAAAGGCAAGAAGTAATTTGTGATGGTCTTTGTTGCTGCTGGTGGTGGCGGCGACAGCGGTTCTTCGTCTTTTCTCAACTTCTTGCATGGCTGAACGTAAACAAAAAATAGTTTTATATATAAAGAATTATAGTTTTATAAAAATTGTTCAACATATTCATATATAATGATGCCCAACCTGAGTAACCTCAAAATCCTCAATAACAGCTGCCATAGCGACCAGTCCAGCCATGTCTCCAAATTACAGATCTGTACATGGTACAATAATAAGAGGGAACACAGATGTCATTATTCATCAAAATTGCACTAGTTTAGTGATTATATACGTAAAGAAATGCAGAAATTCGTGAATGTCGATTGTTAAAGTGAATCTCCAGTAGGTCTATTGTGAAGTAAAGCAGAGCCCTGGAGAAAAAACACACTCACCTGTGTTTCTCCCTACAGCCAAACCAGTAGAATGCATTGTCAACGTCTCCAGAAGTGCAGGTGAAGTTAACACGTGTAAATATTAGTAAAACGGTGCCTAATAACTAACACAAAAAAACAAAAAAATAAACCCTCCAACTAGCCGGACACGTAATTTCACTGACTAGCTAACTATCCCTCAATAACAATGACTTCCGTTCTACAGTTACCGAAGAACAACACTGTGTATAAATAACCGCACACAAATCCTCACAAAACCAAAATCATTTTAGGGGCAAAAATAACAAAAAATAACAAATAATTTACTGTGAAACACAAAACTGAACCAGTTCCTTTTTCCCGCAAATGGCGCCAAACAGAAGCGACCGCTTTCACCGCGCCAAATCCACCAATCACAGCACGTTTCGTCATACTCCCCAAAGCGGAAGTTGCGTATTTTCTTTTTAAATAGTTGTAGTTTTTTAACACTAATTACAACAACAAACAAAAACACGCACAAAATAATACATCGGATTTTTACAAATTAGAATAAATCATTAATCATACACCAGATAGTAATTAAACCTTAATATATATAATTACCTTTCCAGATTTTTATTTTGAAAAGCCGCCATCTTGACGGCCATGACTACTGTGAGGTGTTGGTGATTGTTTTCACTTTTGTGTAGGTGTGTGAGTGTAAGAGTGATTCTACTCTGCTTTCAAAGAACAAGAGGAAGAACAAAAGGCCAAAACTGGTGAGAAAAGCAGATCTTATTAGCAGGAATATATACATATAAATAATATCTATCGCTGTGTTTAACGTGATGCTAGTTTCTTGGTCTGTTTGTTATATTGGATGAAAGTGAGGTTAATCTCAGCTAGCTTCTCTGTGCATGTGCATACATTAATTGGAGGTTAGCTGGTTAACTAGATGGATAAACTGCGACTATCTGCGATAACTAGCAAAATAACTGATAAATACATAAAAAAAAATATTAGCTGAAAAAAAATGTCATTTATATTTCAGAATATTTCAGAAATCTTGAAAATGTGTTTAAAGGTGATAAGCCTTCGTATTTTCCCCCTGACGCTTCCTGTTACTGCGAGAGCTGTGGCTGCTTCTCATTATATCTCACTAGTGCGTTTATTTCAAAGTTTAGAAAGTTAATAAGGACATGGTGGACTTGTCCTTTGCTCACTGCTGCGTCATTTTAAAGCGACTTTAGTGACTTGATGACATGATGCTCAGGTGTGTGATCTGTATAACAGAGCAGCATCACACCAGCACTGGATTAACCCCTGTAAATACATGATACATTGATTTGCAATTTGTATTCTTACCTCTTCGTTTATTGGAGGAATGGAACATTTATACACAACCACATGAGAAAATAATGAAGTCCTCCTCATAGAAAGCACTATGCATCCTTGATCTGCATGCCAACATTTCCTCAGTGCATTAAAACATTCTTATAGATGGTGGACTTTGGTCTGTCGTCCTTATAGAGCACAGATTTTGAACCGACACATGATTGATCATCCATATAGATCAATATCGATCTAACTGATCGATCGTCTGACGGCTAAATGGTGGACTTTGATCGATCCTTCTTTTTGATGGCACATTTGCAACGATCGTCCATGTAGATATTTTTTCCCTCTAGGCATAACGTAACTGTTGTTATAGTCCTACTATGTGTTTTTTTATATTGTATTTAAATTTTCTTTCTCTTATTCTTCCTACAGGACATGATCAGAGATTCTTGTATAAGTGTGATGTTAAACTAACAGGTCTGCCTGTGATCCTGTTATTAGGAAGGGCTCAGCAGTGCCTGGGAGCCCAGGGAGACACTGTCTGAGTCCCTTGGGGTAAACGGCAAGAAACCGGTGACTATGAACGCCACAAAGGGAGGCCTGGTCATTTTTACGGCCAACTCCAACCCGTCCAGCAGAGAGCTGGGGAAAAGGATTGCAGAGTAGGTTGCTGTTGCAGTATCTCCATTCTGTGTGACTTTGCATCCTTCTCTGTTTGTCTAACTTTAGACTTGTGTATTGTGTAATGGCACTCATGCTGTAATAGTTGACTCAACAGCTTAGAAAGATTATTCAAATTCATGAACTGCCTCTGTACCCTCTAGCTGCTCTACAGTGCTTTACACCAGAGATGCCCAAACTTGAGCCCACAGGGCATATATGAGAGAAGGGAGAAAACTGAAACAAAATTGTAATTGTTACAGATTTCTAATTTAACATCATTTTTTTTTTTTTTTTTGGTAAACTGTAAAAACCTGTCACCTTGACTTGGTCATTAAGTCAACTGCATTTGAAAAATATACCAACTTCATGAATGTCATTATACACTGATATTATGAGGATATGGCTGTATTGCTTATAAATGTTTTAGAATATGAAAAAGCAATAGCATATTACATATTATTGTTTTATATTTCTACATATATTTATTAATCTTTTAAAATCATACATGAAGAAAACCACAGAAACCTTAATTTTCATTTAATACAGTTTGGTATTATGCAATATTTACTTTTGGCCTAAGCCCCTTAATCAAGTTATATACCTTATAAAAAAATATGTTCTTATAAACCAAGAATCTAAACAACAGACTAGAAAATACAGCAGAGTTAAAAAATGTCAGACACATTGTTCCTCATGTAGGCAGTATGTGCATTATGCAAATACCAGGTTTGGGTTACAGTAGAAGGGGATTGTGCTTGTCTGGGCGTGTTTCCAATTTTCATAGTTGTCAGGAGTGTAGGGGTATATGCAGTGCTCTGATTGTGTCAATTTCTTAATGATTTTTTGTGGAGCTGTAGAAATTACATGGTTTTCAAAATAAGTTGTACAGCGAGTTTGCCACCTGATGCCTTTGAGTCTTTGTCATAATTGTCATGCTGAAAGATTTTTATATAAAGATATTGTCTGATAAATTGGCCTAAAGCATTGTGACTTTAAGTTGTCATCATCGGCTTTGGAATCTTAAATGACTTCTCAGCTATGTGCTGTCAGATTTGCTGTCTCTTTATTTTAAACAAGCTTTATAAACCTTTTCATACAACATTCTGCGTTGCTTTGCCCACCTGCAGAATGTTTGCACGATATTTGACTGCTGTTCAACAGCAATTTAAAGGGAGTTTCCCAGTTTCCCTATATTTCTTTAGATAAATATGCCATCTTAAAAATCTAACAGTAAGATAGTGCACAGATTTATAGTGCATAGGATTAGAATGAATCTGTCCCAGATTGTAGTATGTTGAAATGGGTAAACCCAAGGTTATTTCAAAATGGTGTACTATTTCTACTATATTACAGATCCATGGACACATTTAGCTAATCTTACCCACAACTCTTTGCATGAGAAAGGAGGAGTTTTGTGACAGGGCACATTTTAGAATGTAAATGTACGTGACAGTAATGGTATGTGGATCTGTTCAGTGATATCAACTTTCCTGACATTTAATTTTCCGCATTACATCAGCATACATTGAAATGCAAAATAGCGGAGTGCATTGATTTTCATAAAAACAGTAGACTAAGACTGTATTTGTGTACGTGTTCTTTATTTCATTATAGAAAAGTATGACAAAGCACCATGTCATCGAATGTAATATTTGTATTTGAATGTGACCTGAATCTCTGATGATACCTATCTGTAATGAAACTGAACAATTAGGTAGTATTTCACTTCTCCTCCTGGCCATGGTCATTGAGATTTACATGAATAAGACCTTCAAAGTGATGCCTCTGACATATAGCCACCTTTCACAAGTAAATTGTTGCAGAACTTGCCAGCTTTGGGTTGGATTTCCTTTTTCAGCATGGAGAGTGATTAGTGATCCAATCCTGCTCTGTTTTTGCTTAGAAATTTGCTTAGTCATTCGTCTCTTATTCTACCTGCAATGTCAGTTTTTCTTTCACCACCATCTACTCCAAGCGTTTGATAACAAGCTTGTCATTCCACTTTGACATCTGGTATACATTATTGCACTTACAATCTATATTCAACTAGGAATCTCTGTATGTATGTATGCATGGTACTGGCTCCGGTTGAGGATGTTAGGATAGTTAGTGCAGTTTTTTCACAGTAGGGTATAGCTCTTCTCTCTCGCTCTCTCACTCTCTCTCACGTTCTTTCTTTAGTCTATCTGTGGTTAAAAAAACCCATGACACAGGTAACATTAAATTTGGGTTAAAAAGATTTTTGTGCCCAAGTTTATTCTATTGAGCTTCTTTTGTTTGCATTTGTGTTTCATTTAGTATTTATTAAATTTTTTTTTCCTTCCAGTCGTTTGGGTGTGGAGCTTGGCAAGGTTCAGGTCTATCAGGAGGCAAACAGAGGTAAGACAATAATACTGTATATAACAGTCAATAAAACTAAGCAAAACTGCATAGCAGATGGGTAATTATCTGTTAGAAAAAAATATGCATTACCCTCAAAAAATTGCCCATATGAATGTCTGTATTTTTGACCTGGTAGTATTTGGAGTTTGGTTTATAGTTGAAAGATGAAATTGTTACTAGGGTACTGTAAAACTGGTGCACCTTTTTTTATATTTACACAAAAGCAGTGTAAATTGGAATCATTTAACCTTTATACACATCACAAGAATGGAATAACTTGCTTTAAATGTGTATTTGTTTTAGAAGCTATTAGTAGCAGCATACTGATTGTACTGACTGTATTGGTATGTCGGTAACAATTTGTATATCGGTAAAATATCGGTATTTGGTCACTGAGTCTAGCACAAAACGCCATTAAAAATAATTGCTTTTTTTTTTTTTCATTTTTCATCACAGAGACACGGGTTCAAATCCAAGAGTCTGTTCGTGGTAAAGATGTCTTTATCATCCAGACTGTATCAAAGTAAGGAAGTAAAAAAAACAAAACTTAAAAAAAAAAGAATCTAATAAAATCAAACTTATTCTCAGTTACTGCAAGTTGGACTTTTCCTTCCTGCAATATTATTTTTTTTTTTTCAAGTTCTCCTTTTCCTCACAGGGACGTTAATACAACCATCATGGAACTGCTTATCATGGTGTACGCCTGCAGGACCTCTTGTGCACGGAACATTATCGGAGTCATTCCCTACTTCCCTTACAGTAAACAGTGCAAAATGAGGAAAAGAGGCTCAATCGTTTCCAAACTGCTGGCCTCTATGATGTGTAAAGCAGGTAAAAGAAAACGCTGCTGGATTGATTCAGCTTATACATATTGCCATGTGTTATTAAATAACTTTTTATTTAGTATTATTAGTAATTTTGTGATTCTAAATGTTTGCCTTGTTTTGTTCGCTTAGGTTTGACCCATCTCATTACTATGGATTTGCACCAGAAGGAAATCCAAGGCTTTTTTAACATTCCAGTAGACAACCTGCGAGCATCTCCTTTTCTGCTGCAGTACATTCAGGAAGAGGTCTGTAGCTCAGTCGCATGAGCATCAGCAGCAGACACTGTTCTTGTTGCAGATTTTTAGTCTTCTAAATGATTAGATATAGCGACACTCCCAGTACATCAAGGTTATTAATTTATTTTGTTTTGTCCAAAATCCAAGGCCAGGTGCCACCTTTAGTGATTATTTAGACTGCTGAGACTGAGTGTCCTTCTGACTGTGGCATTTTTTGTCTAACATACAGATCCCTGATTATAGAAACGCAGTAATTGTGGCCAAATCTCCATCATCAGCTAAAAGGTAATATATACAAAGTGATTCTGGATGACAGAAATGCATGTGTTGTCTATAATGTCCATGAATAATTGTTTTTTGTAGGGCACAGTCATTTGCTGAAAGGCTCCGACTGGGCATTGCTGTGATCCACGGCGAAGCGCAGGACGCCGAGTCTGATCTTGTAGATGGACGACACTCTCCGCCTACCGTCAAAAACATTGGAGCTATCCACCCCAGCCTGGAGATTCCTTGTAAGCACATTCACTTCACAATATTCCTAACATTCTTCTACAAATATTTCTAATGTTGCTACTTGTTTTTTTTTTTTTTTTGCTTTTTGTTTAATATGGCTCTTTATTTTATCTTGCAGTACTCATCCCAAAAGAAAAACCTCCAATTACCGTAGTGGGAGATGTGGGAGGTCGGATCGCTATTATTGTGGTGAGACATGAGACGGTCTAAAAGCATTAGGTTCTATTTTTCAACACATTTTGGTGCCTTGCCAAAACATTTAAACTGCTTTAATGCCTAATGAAAGATACGGTATAATGTCGTTTGTAGGATGATATTATCGATGATGTGGACAGTTTCCTGGCAGCAGCTGATACGCTGAAGAGAGAGGTGCTTACAAAATCTTTGTCATGGCCACTCACGGAATCCTGTCCTCTGATGCACCACGTCTGATAGAGGAGTCTGCGATCGATGAGGTCTGTAGTCAGACATAACTATTTAAATGTAAAAACTCTGCTTCAAGAGTGATATAAATAGAGACTGATTTATACTTTATAGTTTGTGTGCGCAAGATGGCGTTTATACGTATTCTGCCGTCACACTGCTGGTGCACGTTCTTAGAAATGAACATTTGCTCAGTATCAGTGTAAAAAGTATAGCCCGTATAGGACCATATGATAGTGTCCCAACCAAATCAACAAAACAACACTGCATTTTTAAAAACCTCTTAAACCAATTAAAAGGTCTGATTTGAGTACTTGTCTTCTAAATTTCCAAGATTACATTTTTGTAAGTGTTTAAAATTGTTTCAACACAGACAATGCCAGTGATTATGATGACAGCCGAAAGTATAAAGAGGAACAGAGAAAAAGCCTATCAGTCTGTTTAACTTTACTGTGCATGACATCAATACATTTCAGTTCAACTTAGAAACCAAGGGGAGTTGTGGATCTAAAGTGCCATCTAGTGGACAAAAATGTTTATCCTTCAGGCGTTTGAGATACACAAGCAAATACCTCTCATGTAGCAGCTGTGTGGTGAAAGTGAAGTATATTTGCACCTAAATAGTCTGTACTCTTTACTGTAACTGTTTGTCTCTCACACGATCTGCAGGTGGTTGTCACAAACACCATTCCACATGAGATCCAGAAACTCCAATGCCCCAAGATCAAGACGGTCGACATCAGCATGATCCTGTCAGAAGCAATTCGGCGCATTCACAACGGAGAGTCGATGTCTTACCTGTTCCGCAACATAGGCATGGATGATTGACAGCTTCGTCACGTTCAGTGTCGCCACTGCCACTGTTTTTCTCCTTCTTATACACTTTTAGTAGAATTTGTGGCCAAAAAGTGTTCTCAGGCCATTACACTTGTTTATTTGTTTTTTTTTTTTTTTTTTTTTTTTTTGTACAACACATTTTTTTATTTATTTTTATTGTTTTGCGCAAATCCTTTTCACTTAGTAATTATTGCTGTGTGTTTTCAAAGAGGGAGAGTTTTGCAAAATGCCCTTTATAGCAGTTTGTTTTGGTTGCTGATTTGTAATTATTTAAGTAAAAAAAAAAACAAAAAAAAACACTGGCTGTTTTTTTTTTTTTTTGTTGTTGATTACATTGAATACCAATTTGTACTTTATGTATGTCACTCTTGATTGATTCAAATTTGAATGGCTAATCAGGGTTAAAGTGCTTTGTTGTGTTAGATTAATAATTGACAGTCCTATTTATTTGCATTCTTGGAGAGAGAGAATTCTTTCACATGGCCAACAATAACAAATATTAATCATCTATTAGCACGGAGCCATATAATTGTACTAGTCATTGCCTCACGACTTGTGTAATCACTGTGCTACTGGGTATTTAGACCTGTTATTTATTTGGCACTAACAAATTAATATATTTGACAGACCTTTAATGTGCAAAGAATTCGACTGTCGCTTGAATTAGAAGTAGTCATTAAGTAGAAATATTAGTATATTTCATGATGACATGTTCAGATGTGAGCATACGGAAGTTCATTTGCTTTTACTAGATGTTAGTCCATACAGCGCAATCCTGCTTCAGAACTGTATCAAGTTATGTTTAACTTTTTTCCGGCCAGTCTGTTGCAGGGCCTTTTGTTATTGTACTAATCCTTCAGCCTCTCACATTTCCTAACAGCACTTGATTATATAATAAATTAATATAAATGATATCACTGTTTGATTCAATTGCACATGTCTACTGTGTTACTTTGTGTATTTTTGAAATGGCCAGTACCTGTAATAAAAACTAACCCCAGGGTTTCCTTGCAATGGCTGAGGGGGTGTTAAATCAATTTTAATAATTTAACTTTTGTGTTTTCATGCTGTAGCTAGTGTGCCAGAGACTGTTTCAGGAAAAGGGTGTGAGTGGCTCATTCTTCTGTATTGGAATCCTTCCAAGCACAGGAGAGAAGCTGGTGATGATCGTGTGATTGGTTCCATATCCACATATTGTGCCATTCTGTTTTGATGGATGTGTAGCAGGAAATGACTACATATTTCTAAAAGCAATTGAAACTAGTCAAATGTGGGTTTTTATATATATATATATATATATATATATAAGTTATGAAAGAAAAGTTTTTATTTAAAATATGCCCTATTCAATTAGTCCAGTTATTATTTGTATACAAAAAACCTTAACTCTAGCCACTGTAACCCTGTGCTAATAACAGAACCTAAAGTTTGCAGTTCTGCCCAGTTTCATTAGGAAGTATTTAAATGATCTAGTTTTTATTCCGCTTCCTCATCAAAAATTAATAAAGGGAAGAACACATTTTGATTGCTTTGCTAAGAAGAGATGTTTTAAACTCACTCGGGATCTCTTAAGAAACATGTGCCTTTGTGATTATTAAATATGTATAACAGGTTATCAGGAATTGGTCAGTAAGCGGATATGGTATTACTGCAGACTGAGGACATTTAGAAACCATGTAAAAGCATTTTAATTAAATGAACAGCATATACTGTATCCTGTATGTTATTTAGGCCAGTTGGTATCTTAAGTGAAAACTGCTGTGGTTTGTGTTCAACAGTAGTTTTTTCTTCTCCATTGTTCTTGATCTCTAGCGGTCAATTCTAGCTACAGTTTGCTTCCTTCTGCTGACAAGACACTTTTGCTTTCTGTGTAAGCATAAAGTTTGTACAGACGATACAGGGGGTATGTCTGAATGTCAGTAATTCCTAAAATGGAGCCTCAAGACAACCATTGCCTCAAGCACAGCCCACCTCAGTGTGAACTAATATACTGATATGCTAATTAATATACTAATTGCTCAATTTCTCTAAGAGTTGCTGTTCTGCAAAAAGGCCCTAACTATTAATTCAACCTAAATTATTTCATGTGATATTAAAAGGGATCAACAAATCCTTTTATTATGCAAATAGACCACATTGTGGTACACCTATGGAATATTTACCAATATTTGGCTTATACACAGCTTCATAAGTTCATACTTATCATAAATTTCATTGCTTTTTTGTTGCATGTGCTCTATGCAGGAATAAAAAAGAATTATGGTTTATATATTATTTTACTTATTTAGTTTGATACCTGGCTGTTTTAAAAGGATGAAAGTAAGGGGTGATCATTTTAATGACTGCAGGTACCGTGACAAGGTTTTGTTTTCTGTGTCACAGCTGGAGGGAAAGATTGCACATTTAGTTCTATGAGGTATGCATGCAGCAATTATGAAGCAGCGTCATAAATAAGTTTCCATGTCACCTCTTAAAAAATGATATACGGTACCAGTTCAAAGTTTGGAAACCTTCTCCTTCAGTTTTTTCTTTATTCGTATTATTTTCAACCAGGGCTGCAATACCTAATCAATAACATAATATATTTAATATTATACAGGAAAATGTGTGCGTCCCAATTTATCCAAAGCATGTGAGCAGTTTATAATAAACAAAGAAGACTGGACCCTGCAAGTTATGCAAAGCGGAGCGTGTGTGATGTGGAAGCACAGTGATGCACGAGCTCGCGAACAGAAAACACTGGTGAAACATCAGCATAGACATTGCGATGGATTCAATTAAAACAGTGCGAACAAACACTAAATCTAAAAACTGAAGCAGCAACAGCAGTAGTAAACGATTACATTTTTTGTCACTTATGTAGTTTTCAGCTATGCTTATGCATTTTTACACCAATGCATTTTTTTTCGTTTTTTTTAATCAAGCTTGTTAGCTTGCTGCGTTTCTCCTTCCATTCTCTTTTTATAGCACTTGTCTAATACAAAAGTCCAAATGTTTTCAAACGTGATTTACTGCGACTTTTCTATGTTCAAATGCTTGTTTTCAATGTTTGTTTAATTTATGCATATATCATTAAATTATTATACAAATTAAATAAATTACATATTGTAAATGCTTATATCTTCACAACTGAACACAATGTGTGTATTTTTACTTAAACAAAAATTGGCAAAACAATGTTGTTATATATTTTATATAGATTTTAAACAAATACAAATGTTGATTTACACAATTTGCTTTACCTTGCATACTCAAATGCTATTATATATATATATATATATATATATATATATATATATATATATATATACACAATTTTTTTTTTTTTTACACAAACAACCTTTTTCTGAACAATTTGTTCAAGGAGAAATCCCTTATGCACCCCTCACAAGCAGCCACTATAAGCTTGATATGTTTAAAAGTACACTTTTAAACATAAATACCCTAAAATAGGGTTTTATATATTTATAATAAGCAAACATCTAATTCAAAGGAAATCGCTTTTTAATTATTAAAATAACTGTAGTTGCAGCCCTATTTTCAACATTGTACATTTATTCTGGACACTTAAACTATAAAAGAACATGTATAGAATTATGTAGTAAACAAAAAAGTGTTAAACAATCCATGCTATATATTTTAAACTGTACATTTAGCTCTGATGACACAGCTTGGATTTATGAGGTAGTCACCTAAAATGGTTTCCAGGTTCTAGTTCCTTGTTCATTTGTGACATTTCTTGCCTTCTTATTGTGCTTTAGACCACAACTTGTCTTGTGCAAAGGAAAGGGTGAGCTTAGAGCCCTACTACAACTACTGTACAAATCCATATTACAGGAGAAAACATATTTAAGTAAAGCAAAAAGACGGTCCATCATTACTTTACGAAATGGCAGTTAGTCAATCTGAAAAGAACTTTAAATGTATCCCCAAGTGCTTTTACCAAAACTATTAAATGCTATAGTAAAAAAGCTCTCATGAGGATCTTTCCAGGAAAAGAAGAGCAAGACCGCTGCTGCAGAGGATACATTTATAAGAATTACTAGACTCATAAACCACAGATTTACAGACATATTTCAACATTTACTGTTCAAAGAAAACTGCGTGAGTCAGGTCTTCATGATCGAATTGCAGCGAAATAAAAACAAAAGGAGAACGAGAACTGAGGGAGAAGGTGTGTCCAAACATTTAACTGGTATTTATATAATACTATATATATATAATATATATAAAATAGCTAAAAAAAAAAAACCCAACAACATATATAATATATATATACATATATATATACATACATATATATATATATATATATATATATATATATATATATATATATATATATATATATATATATACATATATTGTATACAAAATACTTAATCACTTTTCATCTGGCTCTTTAATACTCTTTTTCTGTTTCATTTGAGAAGATGGAGCAGTAGTTCTCATAGTTCTTAAAGTGTTTGGAAATAACGTTCCTCTAAAATAAGATCTGTCTTCTGTAGCTGAGCTATAATGTTGCCTGAAGCTTGTTTGGTGTAATTGGTTCACCCTCATTCTATCCTGTTGGGCCTGAGGCTGTTTTTGAGAAGAACACTGACAGTATGCTGAGAGATCTGTCCGTAAGGGTCTGAACCGAGTTTGGTTTGACCTGGTGGGAACTGTATGTCTCCTGGGAAGCTTGGCAGGAGTTGCATGAAGATCATTAGCAGCCCTATTTTGGCTCAACTGCCTTTCAGGGGGATCATTTTGAACTCCAGGCATGGATACATCAAATGTAGAAAGATGATTATTGCTGTGGAGTTTGCTGATGGATACTTTGGCTGAAGTGAGTCTGACTTCATTTGCTGGAAATTGTTTATGTCGAGGTGAGACCTGGTTTAGCTGCAAATAATAACATAAGACAAATTTGCAGTTATTTCACAGTTACAAACTGTAAATTTAGTTGTTTATTAGTGAGTGAAAATGTTTACAAAAAAACGCCATATTATAAATCAAAAGGTCATACACAACTGTAGAAGAAAATCCTTACCTGCTTGAAATTTTTCTGTAACTTAGGTTTCATCTCAGACTGGTTCTTATGCTCTTCCCGCACACACATATGCACCTGCGTCTTCCGTTTTACAGGAAGGATATCAGCTCTGAGATGTCTAGCCTTGAAGTCAGACAATGTTTTCAGTTTTATCTGCTGCGCTTTGTCCACATTTTGGGGTGTTGCACACTCCTTCATTTCTGAACTGGAGCTATGAATGTCTTTTACTTTTATGTCCTGTTTAAGTTTTGACTCCCTTGCTATCAGTAGTTTGTTTTGAAAAGGCAATTTGAAATCTTCTTTATGACTTCTTACAGTATTTCGGCTATTCAGGAAGCCAGTGTTTAGAGAAACTGGTTTTGACTGTGGTGTTAAGTGTGTGTCATCATTTACTTTAAAAGCAGATTTGAGGTTACATGTGCAATTAAATCTCTGGCAAGTGTCTGGCCTTAATCTCAGCAGTGGCACTTTGTTAACTGTGTCAGAAAACACAATACACTGTGCCTCAGCAATCTTCTGCACTGGCATGTAAGGCACAGACACTTTATCCTGCAGCAAAGGCTTGAATAATAATAGCTGTGATTCGGCACTGTGGTTTCCTTGTACAGGCTGTATGTCAGCAATACGATTAACTTCTGAGTATGATTCACACTGCTGAGGGCACTCTGTATTTTCTTCAGCTGCTACCTGTGCATCAGTCTTAACTTCAAGTAATAATTTGCTCTCTGGTATTTGTTGTAACATAGAATCTGTTTCATGTATTTGCTCTTTATGGGCCATAGAAACCGATTCAGACAAACAATTTCCTCCATTCACTGACGTAAAATCCAAAGCAGACAACTTGTCGGTTGATGCCCCAATTAGGTTTTGGCCATTGCGCTCTTCGGGTGGCATGAGCACAAAGCTTTCTGTTTCTTTCATGGCCTCATGGTTTGTTGAATTCTCACATGAGCCAAACATAAATGAGGACAAGTTTTCTTTGGAAGTGTCTGGCTCATCTGGAAACTGGGAGACGGCTGGCATCCTGTTAACCATGCCTACAATATCAGAATCAACAATCAAACTCTCACTGCACTCAAAGTACTCATCTGATGAAAAAGAAGAAGTAGAGTTAGAATAGGCCCTCTGTCCGTTATCTATTGTGCAGTCTATTCTATCTGTCTCATTTTTATCTGGTTCTATGGGTTTGTGTGTGTTTTGCCCATTGTCCCGGATATTATTGTCAATGACGATTTCTCCAATGGTCTCACAGCTATTTCCGTTTAATGTAGTTTTATCTTGTGCAACAGGAGTATGAGTTGTTACTATATTAGGTGCATCAGTATAAAATGAATTATGAATCTGTAGATTTTTGGACATTTCAGAATCTTTACACAGCTCAACACTAGCGCTGGTAATAATAATACTATCAGCACTTGTTTCTTCTCTCTGTGTAGATGAGATATCGGTTTGCTTTAGCATACCATTCATTACAAATGAGTCTTTCTCATCTTTCTTGCTACAGTAAGCTGCTGCAGGATTTTGAATATGGGACATATACACAACCTGTTCTTGCAGACTGCTAAGCTTATCATTCTCCAGTTTAGTTTTGGGTTGCACAAGTGGCGGCTTGTTGGTTGAAGCAACAATTGGAAATGTGGGTCTTGGACAAACCTGCTCAGATAGACCATTTTGTGGCACATGGAGTGGGTCTTTAAATCGGATGGCTTGTGAGACCTCAAAGAGCTCTGAACGTGTGAGGTGAGCTTGTAGGGGCTTATTACAGTCCCTTATATTAATGAAACCAATGACATCAATAGGTGGGTCTGGCTCAGGCCAAACTGGCAGGTAGTCAATCATGTTGGCTTTTTCTAGGTGAAGCAGTCCAGGGTGAATATGAGGACCCTCTGACATCTCTGTTATTTGATAATTGTTGTTATTCTTTTGTGTGCACATCTTAGAATCTACTTGATTGCTTTTGGCAGCAGCAGTGCCAAAGACCAAAGCATATTTGGGGTTGATGAGTTTGTGGGCCAGAGTGGCTGAGGCCAAAAGGACAGGTGCTGCTTTAGAGATGGGTTTTAGTGTTTGCTCTTTCTCCAGCTTAATCTTGTTCAAGTTAATAGGATTTGACATCATGTACAGGTCTTGAAACAATTGGTCAAAGTAGTCAACAGCCTGGCCTGTTAGCACTGTAATGATGCTCCTGTCTAATCTTGAGGCACTCCATGTAAAACTGAAAATAAAAACAAATTAATCTGGATTAGTGGAGCTTTGATAAAAAATAGAATGTAAAGAGTTCCATGTTTATGATGAGTCTGAAAGTAATTCATATACTTTCCATGAAATTGAACAGAAACAGAAAATACAATGCCATGTAAAATTATTTAACTTGATTAAAGGTCTTAATCACAAATGACACAAATTGTTTCAAAATTAATTCTTTTTCATGTTTCACACATTAACAGTTTGAGTCTTTTATGGTAAGGTTCTTACACTGTTAGCAGATTTACTCCAGGTTGTTCAGATTGCTTGAATGAGGTTTATCAACAATGTTTTTACTATACAGTTCTCAAATAAGCAGAACTTTATAAAAAAGTTGTCTGGGGCTTCTTCACTCCACTACTGTACTTTTAAACTTCCTTCAGAACCACTGTTTCCTCACTGTGGTTTCCCTCACCAATCTTTGCCTAATGTTTGCTCTGAGGTTTTTTAGGGTGGGCCATGCTTTAGCAGTGCTTGCAAAGTGCGACGTATCTTGCACTTCCTCACTATTGATCCAACATGTTTACTGGAATGTCCAACCTCTTAAATCTTTCCACCCAAGTTTAATTTGTTTACCTTTTCTATATAAATAAATAACTTCCTTTAAATGCTATATTGTTATGTAATGCCTTCAGATGGACATTTTTTTTAATTTCAGTTTAACTGAGGTGTTAATTGTTTTAATGGTGAGAATAGTGGAGCTTGAGAAACCTGGGCGGATGAATGCTTTTCCATGCAACATTTTCAGTTTTGGAATTTTTTTATACTTGCTGATCAATTATTAATCTTCAATAAAAAAAAAATCACTTTAAGAGAACATGAATAGAAACAAAAATACTAAAAGAAAAAAATATGTGCATTTATCAACATATTAACATATCTGATCATTTCCAAGGGGGTTAAAAACATTTGCAAGGCCCCGTAAAAGTGTAACAGAACTAATTCTTTTATTGCTTAAAAACCATTTAAAAAAAGAAAGACTAAGTTGTGAACTAACTGACCTGTATGATCCTGAAATGGCTTTGTCTCCATCAATAAACATGAATTTTTGACTTTGGCTCCCACATACTCTCTTGGACAAGTGAGTAAAAAAGCCATTTCCTCTGATACTCCGCACTCTCAAGTTCTAAACATTAAAAAACAATTTTAAAAAATGACTACGGTCTCTTTTGTATAACATTTTTGTACACAATAAGAGTAACTCATAGGTGAAAGTGTTATCTGAAAGCAAAGAATGGAATTTCTCTGACAGGCACATCACTCTCAATTATGCTCAAAGACACCCTGGAGACAAATGTTGTATAAGTATGTGAATTTGCTTAAAGGTCTTTTTGTGGATACTTTATACAATATAATTTAGCATTATTTCTCTATAGGTTTTGTCCTTTGAGTTTTGCCTTAAATACTTAATATGTTTAAAAATATTTAATAAAATGTGTTTTCTATAGAGAATGCTTATAAATAAAGACACCTGCTCATCAGTCACATTAAAAACTGTGAGGCTTGTGTAGCATGTTTCTGCTGAATGATGACCCTTATTTAACAAATTTACATCCCACCATTTGAAGGGAAAGTAGGAAACGAAGGTGTCTGGTCTGACATAGCTACAGTTTGTAAGAGGGTTTCAACATCACGCTTTAGCAATTTTCTTTTCATGCTTGAAAATCCATTGGTTGTTAGGCTGAATTAGTCTTGCTAATGGATTTTGATTTATGAAAAGCCTAAATCTATATGAAGACCCATTTTAAACTGCAATTTACTGCCATTCTAGCTAGCAAAACTCAGAACTCTTGATCATATTTTTAAACTCAAATTAGCCCCTTTAACCTTGTTATGATCAAATATGTGTTCTCAAATACGTACAGCATACAATACATATTTTAATGCCGCTGCACAAGCATGTCTTACAGGTTTGCAAGACAAATTTTAGTTCCTGGTTACACTGGAAAGTTCATTCAGCTTAAGTCAGTATTATTTATTTTTATTGTTATTGGATATTAGTCACAATATTAGCCTTCTACCTTGCTGAAGACTTTCAATCGTTCACAATGTGTATACATTGTAAAATGAGTTTTTTGTTACACTGATAGCAAATACAGAACATGTACAGGTAAATGTTGCTATACCAAGGCTTCAAGTCAGTTGTCATTCCATTAGCATGTAGAGTGAGGATGTTGACTGCTCAGTCACCTTATCCCCCTGTGATGTGTATGTGTTTAACTAATTTTTCTAGATAGAATTTGATAACACATAGGACACAATTTGTTGTGTGTGCACAATGTTTGTGCAAACGTCTCCAATCTCATTTTTAGTGCATCATATCTGTTTCTCTGGAATGTCTGTAATGTGTTTAAATGTTAATCTGTGATCAACTGTGTCCCGTCTCTGTCAGAACCCTCATACAGAACTCACAGGAGACATGAAGTAACATTTGGTCTGTTTAAGATCTGAAAGATTATTGAAACATTCAGCTCTGAATAAAAAAAAAAAGAAGAGTACCTTAAGGTGTCCTGTGTGCATTGTGGCACTCTCACACATTTTTAGAAAGTGTGGAACCCCAGTAACCTCCAGTATGATGTATACAGCCACGTTACGCTTGAAGCTTGCATGCAAGAGATCTTTAAAGATGTCTACATCTGTAAACAAATCCATGACCACGGCAATGACCTGCAAATAAGGGAATGTATACGGAGGATTGAATTATTTTTTTAAAATAATTTAAATAATTAATATTTAATTATTTAATTTGATGTCCACAACATTTGAACCGGAAGAAGAAGAATTTGTAATAGTTCTGCTAACTTATGAATAAACAATTATGTTAATAATTAGTAACACTTTGTCATAGTGATAAAAATTGTCCTTTGTATACCGTAAACTCATTCTAACTACATGTGACTGACTACGACTGCTGGACTTTGACACTTATGTCATCATTACTTCATAAAAGTTTTCAGTATGACTCGGTATACATTTTTACACGTGCATTTGATTTTTTACACCTGCTGCGTGCAGTGTAATGCCTTTCTATATAAGGTTCACAATGTACTTTCTGCGATTTTTTAACTAAATGAAGTGAATTCATTGTTTTACTTTTATAAACAAGTGACGAGTAAATAATGATAATCTGACTGACTACCCAGAGCCAATACAGTGTATGTAGGGGGATTTCAAAGGGGCCTGTTCATAAAATTTCACATGACAATACACATAATGCATGTAAACTTTAAATAAATCTGTAAATATTCCCTGCACAAAATAATATAAATATGACAAAATTATAGTAGAGATTTGTGGTAATCTAACGCCCCAATATAAATGAAGATTCAGAATGTGGTCTTGACTTGACTCTTGAATAGTATATAAGTACTTCTTTCTAATAACACAATCTTATGCCTAATGGGATCATTAAGTAATCAGATTGATGGTGATGATGATGATGATGATGATGGTTGTAGTACCAACTGATGTTAATGCTACTAAGAAGAACATCTGCCCGTCTCACCTTCTGTGCCTGTGCTATGGTTCTCCTGATGACCTCTTTAACATGTGGGTCACCGTGTAGTGGTGGCTGCGCGTGCACGCTGACGCGGGTCACTCCACGGTAGCTCGCGCGCTGAGGCCAACCGAGCTCCAGCTGCGGGAGCGAGTCATCGGAGCGCTCAGGCCAGTACTGCAGGGACAAACGCGTCCCTTTACTGTCCCCATCATACTCGACCAGGTCACCGGGTAAATCCGGACAATACTGTTCCACGGAGGCGGACAGGTGAGCGAGCTCCAGGTCGGAGAGAAATGGCCGAATCTGGTTGGTCTTGATGAACTCGTGAAAGCAGTCCGGACCTTCATCCAGCAGCTTCTCCAGCGCCAGCCTCTGCTCTTCACTGTACAGGAACTCCGGCTTGGACTCATTAGTGCGTAAATTAACATGGTACTCATTTAGACACTGAATCTGAGACAGAGCCATGAATAAATCTTACCATAATATTAGTGTTGAAATGTCCAAAAAAAAATTCCAAATAGTTTCACGACATTATTTTACACGCATCAGCTCATACTTGAACCTGCTGCGGTAGCGGTGTTGCCACCTCTTCAATAAACTGTACCTTTACACGTTCATTTCCCCCACTGTTATCACAGTGTTGCCAGATTGGTAGAATCAATGGTTTTTCAGAATGTCGAGGGTGGGGTGGGTGGGCAAAATGGGTGGTCAAAATATGTGGACCTGCCCATCACAATCATATATACAGTGTATAGTTGAACATCCCAGCCATGAATTGTATTCCTCATTTGCTGTCATAAAAACCTCAACTCTTCTTAGAAGGCATTCGCCAGATTTTAGAGTGTGGTTGTGGAGATCCAAGAAATCAGTGAGGCCCTGATGTAGGGTGAGAAGGTCTGGGGTGCTGCTGGTCCTTGCAGTTCATCCAAAGGTGTTCAGTGAGGTTGAGGTCAAGGGTCTGTGCTGAACATGCAATATGTGTGTAAACACCTGATTATCACACACATCATGTTGAGTCCTGCACATAACCTTAACCTCAACTCCACTGAACACCTTTTGGATTAAATTGAAAGTGTATTTTTTGAAAACAGTTTAAACATTAAAATCATATAATATATTGTAATGTGTGGCACAATATTTACATCCACAATTAAGACCTAAAAGAGAAATTATTTCTTTGTTTATTCTTGGCTTAAAAAGACTGAATGAGAATTGTGGAGAACATGTATTAACATATAAAAGATAATTAAATTCTACACCAACATTTAAACAACAGATTGTGATATAGCAGACTAAAAGGTGTTCAGCAGTACAAATATTTTCTGATCACCCAGCCATATTGCCCAGAAAGGATGATTTCATGTAATCTGGCAACATGAACAGGTAAGGCGTGCAAGCATGGTCACGTGACTTTTCAAAAACTTTTCACAAGCAAACGTTCACGTTGTGCAGAGGAATCTGCAAATCTTCACTGTGGTTTGGGTTAAAGAAGCATAGAGATGACGTGCAAATTATAACATGTAAAAATGCAGATTTTGCAGTGGAATTCACACCTCTGGTAGGACAACTTTGTATAAGTAAACCCTACAAACAGACTCAGTTGTCTTATTATCAACAGATGTTTATTTTCCCCTTCGCTTCTGCAATAATCACATTGTATATTCATGTATGAGAAATATCTTAATAACAACAATTTCAGACAAATACACACATACATATATAAAAATACTGCATACACAATCTGCAATTAAAGAGCTCTGGCAAATAAAAAGAAATGTACATAAAAAAAGTGCAGCAAAATGTTGCAGTTAAACATGTGCTTAAATTCAGTTAGGTATAAACCTACTGCTCTTCTTTGTTTAGTGATGTTTAATCTTTCCTCATTGGGAAGCCCAATGAGATTACTATTAGTGTCTATATCATTATATGTAATGATGCTGTAGGCTAAATGATCAAAGGATTATACAGTTCTTTTTCTTTATAAGCACAACATCACACATGGCTGTGCGTTTGTCTGTAGCAATCTGTCCACATGAATTGTTATCCTTTCCCTGCTCAGTCTTCTTAATAGCTGATAAATTGAATTAAGTTATGACTACGCTGGGCATGAAGGACCACAGATGAATGAGACAGACCCCATTTGAATGAGGCTGTGCGGAGGTCAGTGGTAAATGAGCTTGACATACTCTTTAGGAAAAATGCCCACGCGCCCATTGCAGCGTCCCTTCCAGTATTGTGCATCTGAGCAGTCGAGCAGGTCAATTATATCACCACGCAGGAATTGCAGCTGGGAGGTGTGTTTAGGGATGAAGTCTATCAGCGCATGGGCATGATGTGGCCTCTGGCGAATAAAAGACATGTGTGAATACACCTTATGATGCAGCAAAGGGCTGACCTCATAAGATAAATAAAATTCTGATTGACTGACGTTTCATTGCAATTTGATAACTTCTTGGTTTTTGTGTATTGTTTCATATTTTTTTTTATAATATAATACAAAATCTATTCCTGATTGGTAAAATAGTTGGTTTTCTATTCCCTTGCATAATGTTTTCTTTTTTCTTTACTTTTTATTTATATTTGATTACATTTAAATAACACTGATAAATAAGATGATTTGGAATAAGAGTAAGTCATTTTCTTGTATATTTTTTTATACATATGATAAAATATCAAACCTCAAAGATGCAACTTACCCTTTGTGAGCGTTCTATCTCTTGGAGAAAAACTGCCCTTTCTTTAGCAATGCTGTTGCTCTTGTAGAACTCCACCAGCTTGTTGAGAGATGAAAAGACCTCATCCCAGATAAAGTACTGTCCCTCTCTGTCCTGCAGAACCTTGAAGTGTTGCACATGATCACCGTAGCTGTGAAGTGGAAAGGTGGAGTGTTGTTACTTTCCTAATATTTAATCACTAAATGTGCTTCAGTACTATATCTGAGATTTAACAATCACCTTTTTATGAATCTTTCTTTTCATTTTTTTACTTTTTTAATTTTACAGAAGAAAATAATGGCTATTTCAATACACACACAAACACACACACACACACACACTCAAAACACACAGCTACAATGAATAATAATACTCAGGAATTAATAGACAACAATATGGACTTATAGTAAGATAGTAATCCAAAATAATGGTACAAAACAATCACAAGAATAATAGTGAAAAATTAAAAACAGACAAGACAAGAAGAATATACAAGATAAAAAAAAATTTACCAAGCATATCTGATTGACTCTTATTAGGAACATAATGAACTGTATAATGTACTAACTGTGGAATCAGTTAGTTATATACGGCAAAGTGTGACCATGAATCACTTCCCCTTTTCATGGCTGTTAGGGTCAAATATATTTTCCTTTCTGCCAGAATGAATAAAAGGCTTTTTGTCACATTCATACAGTTAACATATTACATTGTAGTACATTGATTATAAAGAATACAAATTATATTATTTATTATTATTCAGCAAGATTCCTTTCTGTATTTTAGATACAAGTTCAACTGTTGCAGCCTAAATTGTATTTGCCCCTATAGATTAAGAGAGCCTTTTTCTACTCTTTTCTATCTTCTACCTCTACCCAGGCCTGTGGCAAAAATGAGCGCCATATCATTTCATTCCCATATACATATCCTAATAAACCCTGCTCATTACAGATTTCATGATTGCTTACAAATTATTGTTCTACATGGCCATTTAGCTTGTTTCTCAATAACCACAGCTCATCATTTTCTCTTAAATCAGTCTGTTGTTTTTGCAATGGTGGCAGTGTCTACACATCCCTGTTCAAATTTGACTGATGCAATAAAAACCAGACAACCGAAAAAAACCAAAGTGGATTTTATCCTTATAAACTTTAATGTGATTTAACAACAAACTAAATTCAAGTGAAATCAAATATCAATGTATTATCAACAAAAAAGTTAAATTGTACAATAACCAGGCTGCATCGGTATGAATACTGATTTATAATAGAGCCTGTGAGTGTACCTAGATTAAAACAATCAAATTCAAACTCATGCTCCATAGAAATTACCTGTCATCAAAGTGATTATGATTAACCCTAAATAATCACCTGTTTCTATAGGATTGATCTTGGTTTCTTACAAATAGCATAATTAAAAGGTAACAGGGGAGATGTACACATGTGCATTGTACCTTTATTATTAGATGGAACAAGGAACAGTATGAATGTCACCATCAACAAATGGAAAAAAATGGGGCACCACGGTGATGTTACTCCAAGCAGGGTATCCTTCCAAAATAAATGAAAGGACAAGCTAAACTTTATAGGGAGGCTGCCAAGAGACCTACAAGCATCATTAAAGGGGTTGCGGGTATATCTGACAGGTAATAATTAGTCTCTGCGTGTGACTACTGTCTCTCATTTTCTTTTCTGCACAGGTCTGGGTGTGTGTCTAGTAGTGTAGATGGAAACACTATAATATGAAGAAAAACATTCATGCTCAACTGTATCAACCAGAATCATGTGGAAAATTGTGTTATCATTAGATGAAAACAAAGTAAAACCTTTTGAGTGTAATTCGCTGGGGAAAAAAAAAAAAAAAAATATATATATATATATATATATATATATATATATATATATATATATATATATATATATATATATACTGTATATATACTGAAATAAATGTATGCTGAAAAGTGTACAGCACAAAGGAACAAATTTGGGATTTTCCAAGTTACACAACTTAGTATTTATTTGGCAAAAACATGTGGAACATTGAAATACAGTAGTTCCTGTTTTTTTTTCTTCCTGTTTTCGTCATTTTAGTTCATCCAACTAATTTATGTACCTTTTCTAGTTTTTAATAAAGCAAATATAAAAAAATATATCAGTTTTACTTTTTAGACGAACCCTGTTTAAACTTAAACCTGAGCGTATTTTAGGTGACACAGTGGAAAGTTTTAAATGCAATTGTATGTTCTACCAAATATAAAAATAGAATAGGCCTACACCCTGTGGTTAAACAATTTCACATTTTTTTTGTGGTCATTGACACCTTAGTAGCACATCTCTGTCTCTCTCTCTCTCTCTCTCTCTCTCTCTCTATATATATATATATATATATATATATATATATATATATATATATATATATATATATATATATATTTATATATCTCACACAACCATCTATAACTCACAACCATACACAAAAATAAAACACGATAGAATATCAAGAACACATTGCACTGATTGAGGAAAAACTTGATTGCATTTTAGACATGTATTTGGTTAGTCATTGTACTATTCATTTTAAATTATAAGTCATTAGATGTAGAAAAGTAACTGCTCGCCTGGCTAGTGAAACTAAGATTATTATATTAAGACCACATTGGAAGCCTGGCCTACCCTTAAAATCTGTTAAAATGTTGTTAATTGAAAAAAAAAATTAAATATCCCACTGCAGTCTTGTAACATTTGTCTATTTACTGGTTTTAGTGGTGAGCTCAACCTGCATTACCATCACCACTGAGGTACATTGTGCTTAATGGATGACAATATTTTGGGTTTTGCTGTGCAATGGGGGTCAATGAATTATGGGCAGGTGAATTTTTTTAGGAGAAATATCTCAACAGCTTCTCTATATGATGATTGAAAGCCCTCCCAAAGCAGCTGAGCCTTTTAACAATCAGTCAGTAGTTGAAACATGACTGAACATGAACTAACTAATGAAACAGTACAGGTATGATTTAAATGACTACACACTTGCACAGGTTTTATATTGAGCTTTTATACACTGTTAGTTTGGTCTCTTAACTAAAGCTGCTAGTGTAAGCTAGCAAAGGCAGGTTACACTGCATACACTGTTGCCTTTTGTTACACTTGCCTTTTGTTACACTTGCAACTGTAAGCAGTTGTTTAAATATGTCCAGAGGTTCAGTTTTTCTTTCAGATGGGTTTTGAACCACTGCTGTCTGACTTGTCCATCTCCATTTTAGTGCAGTATTTTTGGGGTGTGTTATTTTTTTCCTTAAATTCTTTTTACATTTTTTACTAACAGATACGACTTAAAATGTAGCGAAGTGCAATACTTCCAACAAAATATACTTAAGTAATAAAATTACATATTTACTTTAAAATTAGAAGTACATGAAAAACTACCCAAGTACAGAACACGAGTAAATGTCATTCATTACTTTTTTTTTTTTACAGTGCTCAGAAACACAATAGTCAGTAGCTTAATGCATAAAATTTTTTTATACCAATAGTATAACTTGCTATATAAAAACTTTCTTTCGGCTTCTCCCATCAGGGGTCGCCACAGCGGATCATCCGCATGTTTGATTTGGTACATGTTTTTACGCTGGGTGCCCTTCCTATTTTTCCAGGCTTGGGACCGGCACTAAGAGTGGCTGGGGTTCCACAGGGGTGAGAGCGCCGCATCCTAACCACTAGACCACCAGGGAACCTTATAACTTGCTATATAATATTTGTAATTGGTAAATATTGTGAATAAATGATAATTCTAATGTTAATTATGATTATTTGCAAATATTTCAGGATCTTTTTTTATTTTTAAGTCTAGCTAGTTAGCTGTCGCTACAAAATATTAGTGAACTATAGTTAGCTTTTTAGCATCTTAGCTGCTCTTTATCAAGATTTGGTGAAAGTTAGTAATGTATAATAGCATTGACCTGAATTTGAAAAGGTTTTGATAGGAGATACAGAAAAATTAAACTGGGGCCTAAACTAACAGATAAAACAAACTTTGTTTATAATGTTTAACAGACATGTTTATTTCTACCCTTGCCTTTTACACCTGGCTTTATGTTTTGACATTGCAATAGCATGCATATTCAAAATTCCGCAAATCTGCAACGGGACCCTTCGAGAAATTTTTGTCTTGTTTTATTTGATTTATTTTTGTTAAATGTTTTGCTGTGCGAGCTAAATAATCAAAATGACACCTTTGCTATGTTTTTTTCAACCTGTCTGTATCAGGGTTGGCAATTGATCTGGAGTTGATAATATGTCTTAGGAAACAACAACCAGAGTATTCCCAATTGTTTTATGAAAACTGTCTTATCAGCATGCCTCTCTATTCAGTCATGTAACATGTAGAATGCTATCGAAGTGTCTGTCCAGCCGCAGCACAAACTTTGAGTCCACAGACACTTATGTGTTATGTTGTCTTTTTCATTGTGCTTCAACCATCACTTTGCCTTTAATTCTTATTTTGTTTGTTGATTTTCTTGAAAACAATAAGATGCAGAATTATAGTAACTGATGTATGGACAGAGGAAATGTAGCCCAAAATATATAAAAAATAAAGTGTTCATTAGATAAGACTGAAATACACTTTCCCATTAACACTGCCATGTACCAGTCTGGATCATCTTTCATATTGGTGATCTGAATTACTGGTGTATCAACTAAGCCCAAAGTAGAGAGCCTCTTCATAGTATTAACAAGCTTTCCGGTGCTGGAGATTATGGCATATTGCATTTCACTTGCTGACAATGGTTTTACCTAAAACAAAACACAGAGTTTTTACTTCTATTGCAAAGTCTCCTTCCAAGAGAAGAGCATAGGTACAATACAGACTCTTTTCCAACAAATGTTGCTCCCTCTGACTAATACCCCTTATAAGATGTGGACAGTCCTCAGTGAGACATGCCAGCTAGAGCCAGTCAAATTTATAATTTATTTTGGTTCATGTTGGTCATAATATGATTGGTGTGTTAAGGGCTCTGAAAGGGCTGCCACATGCAAACGCTACTAAAGACTACTAAATTCACCATAATTCAGCCCATTTTACCAGCTGACAACTCTGCATTTCCATTATGTACTGTGCAGCATCCTAATCTCATGCTGACGATAATCCAAAATGTCACACCTGTGGTCATTCGTGCACAAGTTTGCAGTTCTGCTTAGCTCTTAAATCACACAGGCCATTTCTGTGAGCTTTCATATGCTTTTTGGTTGTGCCCAAAACCAAACCAGCCACCAGTGACTACCTGTTAAAACTATGGCACTATATTATATTAAACTTTTTTTTGATCATTAGGTCCAGACCAATGCTCACATAATTATGCCTAATTGCACTTTATGAACATAAAATTGCAGCACATGTTAACTATTTAAATAGTCCGCAAACATATTTTAAGTAAGATGGTCTAGATGGCTAACCTACCTGACTGATATGGAGAACTCTCCAGGTGCACTTTCACTCTCTCGTACCAAGAAGGCTCCACATTCCCGTTGTCGCAGTCTTCCCTCTGAAACATGCCTGGATATTCGGCCTGCAAACCATCTAACAGACAGCAAAAAAGCATACTCTCACTTTAGATTATAATAGACATGTGGATAGGCTGGTCTACTAAAGAGAGTTTTAGAGCCATTTTATTACCATCTGGAAGCTTATAGTAATGGATAGAAGTCTGTTTACATTAAAAAGCATTGATACATACGTGTGTGGTCTTAGTTCGATATAGTTCTTGGGTACATAGCCCTTTCTTCCCATTAACTCTGCTGTGTACCAGTTTGGGTCATCTTCCATATTGGTGATCTGAAACAAAAGAAATAATCAGCTAGCTCAGAGTTAATTCTCTGTAACATTACACTCTATAGTCCAATAGAAACCCCTGTATATCTATACTTTTCTATGTATAAAATAGTTTATTACAAATTTATCTAAGGTTCATTTAATGCCATATGAGCTAAAGCAATCTGTTCTAGCTCTAGGTGGGTGCTCATAGCTCACTTACTTTAAGTATGTCATCCTTCTGGAAGCTGAGTTCATCGGTCTCTGTAGCACGAAAGTCGTAGATTGCTCTGGCTTCCATTGTTTCGACCTCCGTGCAAGAGCTATGAAGTGGTCTGCAGTTAAGCAGTAGGGTGATGTTTTGCCAACCTGAACAGAAGCTACAGAGCAAAAATAATTGAATACATCACAGGCAGCGTGCTATTCTGCTTGCTGAGGCTGGCAAACCACCAATAAGTGTGAGTGTGAAAGAAAAATCTGAAGAGGAGGGGACTGAATGAGGAGAGAGGAAAGAGAGAGAGAGAGAGAGAGAGAGAGAGAGAGAGAGAGAGAGAGTAGGAGGTAGAAAGGGGGGGGGTAGTTCCTGTTTTTGCATTCTCACACAAGAAACAAAGCAACACACACACATAGGAACTAAAAGACAATGGAGAAACATTCCTCGTTCAGAGAGGTGATTCATATTTGTATATATGTTGCTGAAATAACTGTAATATCCATGTCTTATCAATATACTCTGCTAATAACATATATTGTTATCATTCATGCTTTTGTGTTGGTCTTCACTAGTATACAGTTTGTAGCTTGTTCCTTCTTGTTCTTTTAAATTCATACATACAAATGCAAAAGAAATAGGTTTGAAGGTTATAAAGTTGGACACTTCCCCATGGAGTAAGACAGGAATAAAAGAGTGCTTGGGACCCTTGGGACTGACTTCACTCTAAAATGGCTATTGAGCTCAGTGACTCGCTTTCATTTCCTGCTTTGTTAGACGTCTGATCGTGGGAGAAAGGAAGGCCTGCAATACACAATACCTGACAAAACCTGTGTGTGGCTTAAAACAAGAACATTCAGTTTAGGAACAGATGCCCTGGTTCTGCCTCCTAACAATCCAAGGAGGAAAAATCAGAAATAAATCCTTCATTTCTAAACTGCGCCTGATGTAATGCTCATTTTTATAAGATAACTCAGATTATAGGTTACATTTCCTTGTCTTTGAACATTCTTCAACACTGCACGGCTATAATTCTAAAAATAGATAGCATGTAGGCCTAGCACATATTTCATCACCCACTTATTCTGTGCTAGTAAAGTGCGTGCTAACTCTAAGTCGTCATTCTTGCTAGACTATGTGTAGTATCTGTCCATCTTTGTTTTCCAACCGCATACTGTGGCACTGAAGCTTGACAATCAACCTACGTCAGCATGGTGAACCACGCTTCTATTTGCCCAAGAAAGGATGTGTTGTAAAAATAACACCAGATCTGTACAGCACAAAATCACTTCCTGAGCACACAGACAAGGACACCACACATACATAGATGCAGTAATGCTTGGTTTCAGTAAATAAAATAGTACAGGTGGACATGCTAAATACGCTACAGCAGCAACATTTTAAATCACTTTATTTCATTGCCATACAAGATCATTTTCTGATCTTTAACTTAAACATATTACAATTGTCAAAATGTATTACCACTAAATATACATATGCACAGTTGGTGTAAAGTTCTGTGGATGTTTGTAGTAAAAAAGTAGACACATTATATGACCTATTGACTTTAGACAAATGATTTGTCCAACCTATTGCTGTTATAGTAACATCCACTTATCTGAGAAGACTTTCCACTGGATTTTAGTGAGGCCAGGTTCTGATTTTGAACCAAAGGTGTTCAGTGGGTTTGAGATCAAGGTTGAGATCTCGGTAAAGGACACTTGAGTTGTTCCAATTCAAAACTTCTCAAACCATGTCTTTATGGCACTGATTTTATGCACAAGGGCATTGTTATGCTGGAACAGGTTTAGGTTTATTAGTTTCAGTGAAATAGAAATAGTAATGATACAGTACAAAATAAAAAAAAAAAAACAGACATCCATATAATTGTGTGCTTGCAAATGTTTTGCAATAGTTTAGGGAAGAACCACATTTTGACGTGATGGTCAGGTGTCCACGAAAATTTGGTTTTGTAGCACATCTACTGCTAATCATGAACAGAGGAAACCAAATTTAACTGCCTGAAACCTATGTGCTAAGCAACAAAACTAAAGCTAAACTAATCAGACATGTTACCCCTGCTCCACAACAAAACAAGAAAGAGAAAACAGCAGTGAACAGAGAGGGGAGCTAATCTGAGTTTGATCTACACACTATGAGGAGTATAGAATTTAAATGAGATGAGGTTTAAGATGAGCAGCCAAGAAAGAGGAAGGTCGTGTGGTTTATGTGACCTATAGAGCCTACAGGCTGTACGTGGAAAAGTGCATAACAATGAGATCATTATTATGTACCTGTCTATATTAATCTTTTAAGTTTACATGGATACGGAAAGCTGAAACCTTTTTAACAGATCTAAATATTTAAAACAATCTGCAGTCATACAGCCTATAGATGTCTAAAAAGAAAAACAATAATACAATTATTAAGTATGCTTTACTTTGTAATTAACATCATTAAGAGTGAAATAGTTCCTTGAAACACTGCAATGTAAAACAATTTCAACAGATAAGTCAAGAAATTTCTTGTTAATATTGAATGTTATATAAAATGTAAATATAAAATGTTAAATATAGAAAATGACAACAAGGGAACTAGAATAAAAAATTGCACTATTTTGACCTTCTGACAAATCCCTATTTACAATAACTTGTCAAAGTTAGATAAGAACTTAGGAACATGGCTTGTTGTCACTACTTCTTCTTCTTCTTCTTCTTCGTCTTCTTCTTCTTCTTCTTCTTCTTCTTCTTTCGGCTGCTCCCATTATTGTTTGCCACAGCGGATAATCTGTATCTGCCCCTTTCAAACCAACTACCTGCATGTCTTCCCTCACCACATCCATAAACCTCCTCTTTGGTTTTCCTTTTTTCCTTCTTCCTGGTGGCTCCATCCTCAGCATTCTCTTACCGATGTAGCTCATGTCCCTCCTCTGCACATGTCTTCACTTTGTCCCCAAAACGTCCTACATGCTCGGTCCCTCTAAGAAGCTTATTTCTAATCCTGTTGATCCACGTCACTCTCAATAAAAATCTCATCATCTTCAGCCCTGCTACCTCCAGCTCCACCTCCTGTCTTTTACTCAATGCCAATGTCTCTAAACCATACAACATCGCAGGTCTCACCACAGTCCTATAAACTTATCCTTTTACTCTTGCAGATACTCTTCTATCACAAATCACTCCTGCCACTCTTCTCCACCCACTCCACCCTGCCTGCACTCTTTTCTTCACTTCTCTAACACACTCTCCGTTACTTTGCACTTTTGACCCCAGGTACTCTCTTCTTCCTTTTCTCCCTGCAACCACACTACTTCACTGCCCTCTCTCTCATTTACACACATGTACTGTCTTACTTCTACTGACTTTCATTCCTTTTCTCTCCAGCACGTACCTCCACCTCTCCAGGCTCTTCTCAACCTGCTCCCTACTCTCACCACAAACCACATTATCATCCGCAAACATCATAGTCCACGGAGACTACTATCTGACCTTGTTTGTCAACCTGTCCATTACCACTGCAAACAAGAAAGGGTTTAGAACTGATCCTTGATGCAGTCCAACCTCCACCTTAAACCAGTCGTTCCTACTGCACATTATTACACAAATGTACTACAATTTACTACAATTATTTACTAAAAATAAATTAAGTAACATAGTTTTGAATCATGCTCGTCTGGAGGACAGTATTAGGTAATAACCAGATGTGTTTTCAATATATCTAGATACCTGTATGCTTTGGCTTGTTGTACTTATGAAACACATATCTTCAACCTAATTACAGATGCCTGGATATATGTATGTGATGATCAGGTGTCATTAATACCATTGAATCATACTAGACTGGGGGACATCATTAGAACATTATCAAATCCATGAGTGATTATATATCTAGCTACTTATTTTTGCAAAAGACAATAGATGGCATGTGCTGGTTCATAGATATGAGTTTTGTGTAATGCAGCCCTCTACTGGTCATTGTATGTCAATAATGTTGTGAGACTTTACTCCAGATTCATCATACTAGGGTCACTTTTTTTAATCATTGCAAGGGTTACATCAATGTCCTCACCAGCTACTGACAGGAGAAAGAGCAGTGGTGCATATTGTAGATTGTTCCCTCTTGGACATAGGTGCAATTGTCAGACTAGGCCCCTGGTCCATGTTAATCTGAACCATTGTTTCTCGCATTAAATAGAAACTTAGAAAATTTACTCAAACGACCATTAAATAATTATTATGTATAAATTAAGCATATATGCTGATTACTGTTATAAATGTGAGTGTGGGCTTAAATCTCTAAATGCCCCTTAGTAGAACTGCTTCAGAATATAAGAATGATGCTATTATTAATTTAAAAATATATATATTATTAGCAATATGTGGTTGTATGTAGAAAAATAATTTCTATGCTAGAAAAGACTGACATTGTGGGTGAAGTGAGAAAAAGGTGGTGATTTTGTAGATAATATATTAGTATAGATATTAAAAATCCCTTTTGCATTGGCAGATTTTTTATCACTTAAAATCTAATACTATGAGTCATTACGATATTAACTAGCCATTATAGCATAACATTTGGTAAGCTGGGAAGCATGTTTTATTCATCTATGTTTTATAGAATATTAATCACCCCAGAGAGTCTTTGTATATTTTTGTCTTTTTTTTTTTTTTTTTTTAGCACAATGAGATGATTCAAGTGACTCTCTACAGAAATATAATTAAATAAACAATTTAGACTGTTGTAGTCATCAGATGTGTTGATGATGCATGTTTTAATTTTGGCATGTTCTTCCTGTTTCTCAATACAACCTTTTACCACTTCTGGAAAAATCTGATGAAGAATATTGGTGAACAGCAATTTCCAGGTCATGCCACAAATTCTAAACTGAATGTAAGTGTGGGTTTTGACTCAGTTGTTCAAAAACACTTACATTTTGTTCTCTTTTTAATATTCAATATGTGTTTTGGCTCATTGTCCTGCTGAAACACATATTTTCAATCTAAATATCTAGCTGATTGGAACATTATTGTTGAGGCTGATTACCGGGGTGCAGTCAGTGATCCAATTCATCCAAATAGTGTTCAATGTGGTTGGGAAAAGTGTTTTTGTTTGGCTTCCACTACTCAAAACATGTCTTATGTACATTTGCACATTCGTGATGCAACAGGTTTGTGCCTCTTAGTTCCGGTGAAGGGAAACTGTAATATATGTAAGAATCAAGTGTCCACAAACTTTTGTCCATATTGTGTATGAGCATATATATATATATATATATATATATATATATATATATATATATATATATATATATATATATATATATATCATATAGAGTTACATGAGGTTATTTTGCATTAATAAAAGAAGTCAAACTGTACATCTGAGAGGAATTTACATGTATAAGGAATGCAAACAAGTGAATTTAAAAGCATGTCTGCATATGTAATATATCTAAACAAAATAGTGAAAGACCTTTATAGTGGATGTGAGATTATTTGGGGGGAACAAGAAGTTGGGGGACTATGAAATGACAGTATTTTCTGATATAAAAATATAGACTAGGAGATTGGAGTGGATTGTGTGTAACAGCTGTTACCCCTAGATGGCAGCAGATCCCAGCAGTGTGCTGAGGGCAAACTAATGCGCCATCATAATATGCTTTTCTAGTTAAGAGTTTATTTGAAATTTACTTTGCAAATCATCTTTTACAACGACCATGTGTACCAATTCGGTTACATGTAAATTTCAATAATCAATGAAAATTCAGTAACTCGTCTCACAAGAAGTATGACTTGGAATATTGAGTAACAGTCGGTTTGGTCACACCCTGTGTGCCGTTTACATTCTATGGAAGCCAATCTATTAGTGAATCCGCCATGTTGGATAGAGTGGGTTGGTCGGTCGATCTCTCTCTATCTCTCTCTCTCCCTCACACACACACACACACACACACAGAGCTAATACACCGAGCTTTACTACTGGCTAAGCTAGACCACACGGCTACGAGTAGCCCGCCTGTCTGCTCGCTCAATAAACACTAACAGAGACTGGGCAAGTCACTTTCACGAAGTTAAGTACATATTTACAGGCATTCTGACTTTCTATATTTTCCTCTTTTTGGTATATATAAAGGGTGTTATTCCTGAGAAAATACTGCTGAATACTGAAGCTACATCACTGCGAGATTTGGTGAGTTATTGCTTTGTTTTTTCTGTCTGGTTGTGTGTGTGTTGATTCCTCGGTTTTGGTGATATCTCCACAAAGCACCGAGCAGCTCTCCTCACCAGTCAGATCAACTCAATAAGTAAATAAATGAACTAAATAGATTTACATAATTGTGTAAACCAGGGCAACTCGGATACTGTTTGTTGATTTGTTATTAGTATTGAGTTAACGCCTTTGGGACAACCGGTTGTCCATGGTTAGCTTTAGAGAGCTAGCGATGTTAGCTAACCAACTCCGACAATAGGCAATTAGAAACGCTTTACCACAGAGGAATGTGTTAGTAATAAATATGCTGCCATTTCATTTATTTGACAAGTTGTTCACTTTTTATATTTATCACGAAGGGACACACCGGTCCGATCCTCTGTAATGTCAGCAACAAGCTAGCAGCAGGAGAACTTTTCTTGCGTTCTCCTCTGCTAGCTTGCTGGCTACGTGTTTACCTAGAAAAAAAAAACTAAAATTAACTGACGGGAAGTTGAGGTTTAGCCGCTTTTAATACGCACAGTCAAACATAGTAACTGAAAGTTTGTCGGAAGTTTTAGTTCTCTTTTGTTCTTGCTGCTTTTTTCCCCACGTATTAAATACGCCTCTGTCCTAGGTTTGCTAGCTAACACCAAAGGCTAACTGTAAGTGTGCTAGTATCTTAGCTAGCAAATTGATTGTGTGTGTTGTACAATGGTGTGGAGCGCGTCGCTGTAACTGAGATTAGTATGAATACATTTGGATTTAGTTGTTAACGTTTTGTTTATTTGTAGTTTTCTTGGCGTCTTGTAATATTAAATTGATCAGCTGTTGTTAGCAACATTAGCCTTACTTATTTATAAGAGCAGCCTGCTACTCACAGAATAATACTGATCATGTATGGAGAGATTATTAAGAGTTAATTGATATATGTTTGTTTAATGTTAGAGAGCTTGATGTGAGTAAATAAAAGTAAACCGATCCTGAAATGACATGTTAAGTGGCTGCAGGCGAGTAAAGTGACTCGGTTACAGGGCGTTCGGTCCTTTTAAGCTTCGGCTGAATCAGAATAAACAGCCCTGAGTTGTAGATTAGAGGAATAATGCGGTTATATCGTGTCTTTGTGCTATGGGTTACACACTGAGACACACCCGGATATCTCTTCACTCCATAGTGGGGTGTAGTAAAGATGTTAAGGTTGGAAATCCCTACGGAATGTTTACCTAATGCGAAATATCACGGTGTTTTGTGACTATTTAAAGACTCGAGATATTTAAAAGTATTGCAGATTGGTTGTACTTTCTTTAAAAAAATATATTTAAAAGCAATCATACAATTAGTCCCATTCAGACACCATTAAATGTACATGAGGAGCAGGAGTTATTTACTCTTTAACAGGAAATCCGCTCTGACTTTACCCCACTCAGATCTGTGTTTCTCTGGGAAAACTACATGCACAATTACCTGCTGTTTAATTGCCAATCTCTGTTTAATAGTCTGATCGTTTTATTCCCTTATATATGTATGACAATGATTTTCTCTGCTTATATAGAAATCTAGGTGTTTGGCTGCTGCTTGCTGTTTTTGAATCTCGCAGTGCACATATCAGTGACCAAACTCCAGATATAAAGGAACAGTTCTTTTATATCTCAAATCGCCAGCTACTTCTCACCTCCTCCTCCTCCTCCTTCTTCTTCTTTTAGACTTCTCACGTCCTTGCTGATTACGAATTAAGTTTTCAAATTGTTGCGGGAACCTGCACCAAAGTGCCAGCCTTTCTTATCGACTCCAGTTCCTAGAAAATACAAACCGGCTTGAAAAACTCATCTCGCTTGTGGTAAATTTATTGCTGTCTGGATGCCAGAGGTTTGTCAGTGAGGAGACATGTAAAAATGATTACAGACATCCCTGTGAGAAACGAATCCAATCTGAATGGGGTTATTTATCACCTTGTCGTTATAAGCTGAAAGAGTGGGGGAAAGGTAGGGGACCAAAAATCTAATTAGTGAGATAGTTCTACTTAGCAAAAAAAAAAAAAAGATGGTTTAGTTCTAAACAGTGATGTTTTACTCTGCTTTTGATGTTTATCATATGTGAAAGTTATGTGAATGTAACGTGTTTACACAGCCTGCAGTTGTATTTCCTTTGCAGGATATAGAGGTGTCTTTGGCATGATTTAAGGGTTTTGAGGATTGCCAGATATTTGGGGAGTTTACAGCCAGGCACAAACAGGTTCATAATCGCACGAACAAGGAACTTGGTTAAGTAAAGGAAATAAATAAAGGGGGTGACCCAAATAGAACTTTAATACATTTTAATCAGTTTTTTGAAGCTTGATTTCGAGGTAACTGTCTGATCATACACAGGGATTAGTGGTGTGATTAGTGCCTATTACACGTGTCTGTTTCCCACGGTATGATCCTGTTGCTGCCCGTATTGTTTTCAATGACATACGGGAGAAAACATTACGGCATTTAGTTTATAAACCTGATTTGTAGGTTATATGCAAAGGAGCCTGCTGAATTCAGTAAGTGACAGTAAGATGCACAATGAAGCTATTTCTGCTCACAAATGGTAACCAGCTGTTAAAACATCCCCATTAGGTGCAGTTGAGTTTACACTAAAGTGAAATACCTACCTAAGTTAGGAAGACTGGTAATATGAACAGAAATGCACACCCAGATGTGTCTCTTTAAAGCTTGTGTGTCGTGTTTCCCTTAAGCTACACTGTTTTTGGATTAAACTGCATTCTGGAATATGTGTTCATGTTGACACACCCACTGCTAATATCATCATTTTGGTAAAAGCCTTATGTGTTGAATTTGCCCTGAGTGTCATCGTGTGAAGTTCTAATGCAATAGTTTTTTTTGTCAGTGTTTTCTAAACCCTCCTTTTGTACTCCTACTCTTTTCTGTAATGCACCCATGCGGACATGTTGGCACTTGTCGCAGACATTTTTTGTTCATCAAGTTTGAACTGTATAAGGGCATTTTGGCTTTCACACCTGCGTGTATTTTCGAATGCACATATCTGTGTTAAGTCGGCCATTTTTATTATTGTTCACCATCTATTATGTTTGTAGAGCTGGATTTCCAGTTGTCTAGTGTTACCGTAAGGAGGGAAAGCAGCTACTACTAAATATTGAACTACTTGACATGGTAGCGTTTATCAGTGAGCATTTAGGCTCTTGTTTTGTTGCCTTAATAAAAATTATTTGCCCCTGAATTGTTTCAGAGGTCAAACCAAAATCAGTTTTAAGTGAAACCTTTAACAGAGCTTTGTGGTCTGTGGATTAGATATAAATGCTTTGTGTTTTTTTTTCCGTCTTTCTTAACTCTCATGCCACGCTTAGATGGATCATGATAAGCGTTATCTAACTGGTCTAATATCAGTAGGCACTGCGTGACTAACCCATACTCTGAAATTGAAAACTAGTCTTACATGGTGGGCCGACAGGGTGAGTGAATCCCTGTCAGAATAAATTTTTTTGTAGATTACTTTAGCTCCCTGCCCTGGGCTACACAATAAGCTTATCGTGGCTAAGTGTTTAATCAGTAGCAGCTAGGTGGGAACTAGGACTGTGTGATATGGATAAAAATAGCAGATCGCAGTTGTGCTGCTACACATTGAGAAAGCGATATGCGTATAGCGGTATGGAAAACGTCGTGATGTCTCAAGGTTAATCTTTGCCCTGTGTGTTTTGAGAAAAACTGTTTAAATCACATAATTTATGTACAATAAACTTGCAGAACACAAGACCTGAAATATATTTTCTCGCTCTGTAAATCAGGCTTCTGTAATATCCTTCGGACACATTTTTCTCTATTTAGAAATTTAGATTTATGCACAATATTGTGCCGATCTCTTGATTGTTGCCATTATACAGTACATCAGGCCTGCAGGCTGCAACTGGTTGTCTGTAATATTAATATTAGTTTATGTGTAAGTATGGTTGAGGAGTATATGTCTATGAAATGTTGGTGCTTTACCTGCATTTGAAAATTGTATTTGAATTAAAAACTTTTCTTACAACTATAGATAACGTATCTACTTTGCTTCTGTGAAATCATAGATTTACCGGCAATAGATGCAACCATTATGACTCAGCGCTTCTCTGTCTTTCCATTCTTACAGATTTAGACAGATCATCTGTGACAGCATTTATTCTGCCCAGCTGTGATGTCATATTGATCTCATTGTCCTCTATGAAAAGGTTTTTATCGTATCTAAGCTTGACTGATGGACATCACAGTAAACTTGTCGAAGTCACAGGGCACACTTGCTTTTCAACTCCCTGAATTTATTCTGCCTGGTGCTTGGCTTCATTTCAACACCAGTTACTGAGTTGCCTAGTTATTGGCAAGAATAAGACCTGAGCTGTTCTTTAGTATGGAAGAAGCCACTGTGTCCTACACTCTCACACAAACTGTGCCTGTGTGCTTGCTTCCTGAGCCCCCGGTCAGAGTGAGGGCTTCTGCATCTGCATCAGTCGCCCCTCTCTTCCTCTTGTGTGCCGAATCAGTGATTAAAGCAGCAGATGTTTCATTAGGGCCTGTCTTTATTCATGTATATGCAGACTCAGGGATGTTGGGAGGGCGGTGGGAGGAGGGAATCGATGCCGAGGTTGAGCTGTATGGATGCTTGGCAGGAGTCACATTTCACCGATTTTTAATGAATTTAAGACATGCCAAGCATGCAGATTTTGCCTCATGGATCTTAGATTAACTCATTGTTGTCAGTAGGAAAACTAGGATTTAATAGTAGTAAGTAGTAGTAAAAAAAGAGTTTAGAATAGTGGTCTGGTCAGTTAAGAAACCGTGACTCATTAAATCATTAATAGGCTTGTGATTTTAGAAAAACACACTTTTATTTTGCTGTGTATTGTAGATGTACTAACTAAATGTAATGAATTTTGTTTCACAGTCCAGTACACAGATAGAAATGGAAAGAACAAAATGATGCAATGACTTTTGGGAAATGAGATGTTTCCTCACATGCTGACGGTGTTGTATTACTGTAAGATGTGTAACATCAGCCACATCAGCCATTAATCGACTTGTATTTTTTTTAGTCTCAGTAGCATGTACTGCTTTTGTGTGTATGGGTAATGTTTCACTATCTGGATAGGAGCCTACTACACATTCTGTTTAGAACGTGCACAGCTGTGACCTATTTCTGTTTATTCGACTTGGGGGTGATTTTTAACAGTGAGGAAACGCTGGTGCTATCACTAAATGTGCTTGCTAGACTTGGCTCCATGTGAAAACAAAACAAAGAGCATGACTAAAACATTTTTGACCTAAGATTAGTTTATATTAATTATTATCCAGATAATGTTTGCAGAAAAAACATAATACGATTTGGTGCAGTTGTGCAGGATATTTAATTCCTTTCGTTCGAAGGTTAATAACCAAGGCTTATTCGGATGTCTTGACTGTGTACTTACTGTCTTGGTTTTGTGTTCCAGGTAATGGAGGAATTCGCCATGCTCACTCCTTGCACTGTGTGGAAATGATTTTAACAGGCACCAACTAACAGAGAGAATATTTTTTATGTGCATTTTGGACTAGTTAAAACCTTTCTGAGCCTGACTTTAAGAGCTTACAGAAGAGGAGTATCTTCTGTTTTTTTTTTTTTTTTTTCCTTTTTTTTGTTGCAAAATAAAGTATTCTTCCTGCTAAATCGCAAGGATATTAACTCACAAAACTGCACCATGCCGAGCTCAACGATCCGGAGGCAGATGAAAAATGTGGTCAATAACTATTCAGATGCAGAGAAAAAGGTCAGAGAGGCGACCTCCAACGACCCGTGGGGGCCATCCAGCTCGCTAATGTCTGAGATCTCTGACCTCACATACAACGTGGTGGCCTTTTCTGAGATTATGAGCATGATCTGGAAGAGGTTGAACGATCACGGCAAGAACTGGCGGCACGTGTACAAGGCACTAACGCTGCTGGACTACCTGATCAAGACCGGTTCGGAGCGTGTGGCCCTGCAGTGCAAAGAGAACATCTTTGCCATCCAGACTCTTAAAGACTTCCAGTATGTTGACCGTGATGGTAAAGACCAAGGCATCAACGTGAGGGAGAAGTCCAAGCAATTAGTGGTTCTGCTAAAGGACGACGATCGGCTGAAAGGCGAACGCTCGCAGGCCCTTAAGACCAAAGAGCGCATGGCCCAGGTAGCAACCAGTGTCGGTAGCAGCCACCAGATCAGCTTTGGCCGAGGCTCCAGCCAGCCGAACCTCTCCACCAGCTACTCAGAAGAGTACGGCAGGTCTGAGGGCTCACCAGCTTCATATCATGGATGTAAGTTTGTTTGATTCTATATTTTTTCGGTGATGATGTTTAGCCAAATATGGTATGTAAGCTGTGATATTGCAATGCATTATAAACTTGTTTATTGCATTGTAATATTAACTGTGTATTTATGGTAATTTAATGGTGAGGTAACTGTGGTGATTGGTAGTTAATTATCCAAAGGAAATTAAAAATGAAAGACAGGAAAATTATAATTTGCACTATTTCATGTACTTTGTTGAATTTTTTTCTCTTTTTTTTTTCTTCTTTTTTTTTTTCATGTTTTCCGTTTTTGGTGGTTTCCATGCAATTCTTCTATATTATGGCATCACTGGCTCGATAGCAATTAAAGACACTTTGTTAGGGATCAGAAGGTTGGTAGTTTGAACCTAGTACCACTCTGCTTCCCTGTGATCAAGGCCCTTATCATAGCTGAAAAAGTGAGGAAACCATTCCACTTTAGTGTCATGCTTAAGAGACAACTATAATTTATCAACGCTAAAAGTAGTTAAGTGATGGAAAATTATTATGTGTTCGAAGTCATAGATTATGTCACCCAAATGAGGATGGGTTCCCCCTTTGAGTCTGGTTCCTCTCAAGCTTTCTTCCTCATAACATCTAAGGGAGTTTTTCCTTGCCACAGTCGTCATGGCCGCTCATCAGGGATAAATGCATACCATTCACCTTAACTGTTAATTTCGGTAAAGCTGCTTTGAAACAATGTCTGTTGTGAAAAGCGCTATAGAAATAAACTTGACTTCATAGATACATTGATAGATTTTATTTCAAAATAATAAATGAGAGTCCAGGTCAGTTACTATTGTAAAATTCAAAAGCATAAATTGTACTAGCATACTGTTACATTTTGGAGTTCATTTCAAAGATGTGTTAAGGTTGGCAGATGTGTTACTTTAGTATAAATGTAGTAAATGTCACTGGATATCAGATTAGTGTAATATTCTAAAGAGATTATTATATTGCAGAAGTACAATTATATAATTATTTTTTCATGTGGGACCCCCCCTGAAAATGTTCCTTTGAAGCTAGGAACATTAGGCTTTATTAAGTCATTCAGATCTAGCCTAGCTCGGCTGATATATTTAATTAAGTCTATTTCGATTTGACACAAAATGACTAATAGCTGATATATGATTAAACGTTCTAGCCGTTTTAGGATTCAGCTCATGGCGGAGGCTGTGCAGTTGGCCTGCTCATGATTTACTGTCCTTGTCTTCTTCAAGGATCCCTGAAGGCTGTAACTGCATGGAGCAATCTTTTTCTCTGGACAATTTAAAAACTGGCACTTTTTGCTTTTTGGATATTTGTCATTTTGTAAGCCCAGCTTCTGTTCTCTGAGCGTTCAGAACCATGGCATGCCTTGCATTTCACTCTCCATTTGCTTCACGCTGGTTACAGGAAGCCAGCATTCCCTAATTCCCCAAGGCCCAGTGCACTGCTCTGTGATCCTGTACAGAGGGGAGGAAGACGGATGCATCTCTCTCACTCGCTTGCTCTCTCTCACTCACTTCCTCCTCCCACACACGACTAAATCATTTTATAACTTAACCCAGGGATGTCATACAGAAGAGTTTACTGATAGTGATGAACAGGTGTGGATTACGTCTGAGGGTGGTTTATAGCTTGCAGTAATTTACTGGAGCTCTCTATATTGCCTATTTATTTATTAATTTATTTATTTTTTGGGGGGTGGGGGGTGGCGGGGTGTTGCTAGTATAGCATACGAGACAAATCTTTGGTGGGAGTGACCCAGTGTGTTCGTGTTTAGTGTTTCAGCTTGTGTGTTGTTTTTCTCCAACAAACATGCAATATTAAACAGAAGAACAAGCAGCTGAGTCATTAAAATAAAATGGGGGAGGGGGGGTATAAACCTCCTGTTAACAGCGGAATGGTTTGCATTCCAGTGGAAATTTCCGGGAATTGTCCTTCTCGAAATTGTGAATGGGCTTTCTGTTAAGTGTAAACCACATTTCAACAGGTTGTATTTGATTAGGACATTTTGGTGCACAAATACGGATAAACAGCTGGATGTCATTTGGCAGCCAGATATAATTTTAGATGGCTGTGTTGTTTAATCAGAGGAGGAAAAATAGTAGTGGATTGGATAAATGATTAAATTAAATCTTTAGCCTGATTGCAGTGTGTAAAGTTGGTGCCGATATGGTTTACTGGTATGCGATCTGGCATGCGTTGTGGTCAGGGGTTTTATGTGTTCTGGGAAAGATCAAAATTTTTTTTTTGGTGTCATAGAGCGTCCATGTCCAAACTTTGGCCCCCATTCTTGTTACACTGTAGTTGCTTAATAGTGTTTGGAAATTTGGGTGTGTGTAAATATAGCAATAAAATAATACATTTGAGAATCAACATGGTTAAATTGCTGATTGCAGTAGAGGTTTTGTTTTGATGTTCTTTGGTATTAATTAGATTTCAGTTCATGGTTAGTGGTGTGTGTGTGTGTGTGTGTGTGTGTGTGTGTGTGTGTGTGTGTGTGTGTGTTTCTCTAATGGAACTGCAGATGGAAATGTCTTGAACAATTTCCATCTGTCACGTAATTGACTTCCAGGCAAGTCTCTTAAAAAAAATATATATAAATATATCAAAATGTGGTTTTCTATCTGCAATCATTCCATTTTGTTTAAGTGTAAGTACAGAACTAATTTCAATATGAATCAGTGTACTGCCTTGCTAATTATACTGATTCATATCAGAGCTCACAAACTAGGCCCAGGAGCTCCCCATCACCCAACACTGGAAAAAACCATTTCAGCTAAAATTGGCAAAGCACTTTGGTGAGTTGGTAGGTTCCACACTCCCACTACAGCAATGCGTCAACCCTTTACGTTAAGGCTCGTTTCATTCTAAACAGACTTTTGACTCCTTTATAAAAGTCATTTTTCACAACCAAGGCGTTCAAACGATGCGCCCACTTCCACTGTGATTAATTATAGCATGGAAACCAGGGGTCGGTTTGGCTAACATCCTCCTACAGTTGTACACAGACTGAAAGCTCAGGGCTTTCAGAAGTTCAGTTTGGTCAGTTTTTAGATACGGTTTTGATGAAGCATAATGAGTCCTCAACTTTATTGATCCGTCTCTGCTTATGGAGGTGCCAGGCTGCTCAGCTGACTGCATTAAGTGAGTCATGTTTACATCCTTTCCCCATTAAGACAGGCACAGAAAGTAGATTATGATGTAATATGGGACGTTGCAATAATCCACATACACATTTCCTCATTCATCTCACCTCTGCCCCAGTGCCGCTCGGAGATTCTCATCATTATCCAGGTCCCTGTATTCATAAAACTGAGAAACTGTGATTCGCTGCCTCATCAATCACCATTCCTCCTTTGATATTAGAAATTTTAATCGCATTTGTTAATTTAATAATACAGATTGAATAAACTAAATCTTTTTGAAAATTTAAATTACTATATCATGATATATACTTCTGAGTGCACAAAAGTTTTATTAATATTAATATTTATATTTCTGTCATTTCACAGTGGAATTATATTCAAGAAATCTGAAATTCTGCATCAATCCTGCATTTTTTTCTAAACAGTGTTTGCACATAATCTTACATACAGATCTAAAGTACAGTACAGCCTACGAAAAAAAGGGGCCCAAAACAAAATGTCAGAAAGCTAAGCTGAGCGAATGTTACATAACTCAAATACTTTATAACTAAATAGCCAATTGTATTGTGAAGAAATAGAAATGCTCAATTTACAACTGAGTAAATGATTATAGGTTGCTTTTGCTTAAAACCTGCCACTGATGCCTTACAACAAATATTTAAGTGATTTCACCCTGTTTATGATTTAGCTGTTGGCACTTGAACAGAAACATTGCAATGACATCAGTTTATATGGTCACCGACATGTTTGTGACCTCAACCAAAACTCAGTCATTGGTAAGGGGTTGAACAAATGATTGTGTGTATAATCCTATAATCGACTTGAATAATCTGTCATACTATTAAAAAATGTATCTTCTTCTTCTTCTTTCGGCTTCTCCCATTAGGGGTCGCCACAGCGGATCATCCTTCTCCATACTACTCTGTCCTCTACATCTGCCTCTTTCAAATCAACTACCTGCTTGTCTTCCTTCACCACATCCATAAACCTCCTCCTTGGTCTTCCTCTTTTCCTCCTTTCTGCTGGCTCCATCCTCAGAATTCTTCTTCTGATATACCCCATGTCCCTCCTCTGCACATGTCCAAACCATTTCAATCTTGCCTCCCTCACCTTGTCTCCAAAACGTCCTACATGCGCTGTCCCTCTAATAAACTCATTTCTAATCCTGTCCATCTTCATCACTCCCAATTAAAATCTCAGCATCTTCAGCTCTGCTACCTCCAGCTCCACCTCCTGTCTTTTACTCAATGCTACTGTCTCTAAACCATATAACATCGCAGGTCTCACCACAGTCCTATAAACTTTCCCTTTCACTTTTGCAGATACTCTTCTATCACAAATCACTCCTGCCACACTTTTCTTCACTTCTCTGACACACTCTCCATTATTATGCACTATTGATCCCAGAGACCTAAACTCCTCCACCTTTACCATCTTTTCTCCCTGCAAACACACCACTCCACTGCCCTCCCTCTCATTCACACACATGTACTCTGTCTTACTCCTACTGACTTTTATTCCCATTCTCTCCAGCGCATACCTCCACCTCTCCAGGCTCTTCTGCTCACTACTCTCACCACAAACCACAATATCATCCGCAAACATCATAATCCACAAAGACTCCTGTCTGACCTCGTCTGTCAACTTGTCCATCACCACTGCAAACAGGAAAGGGCTCAGAGCCGATCCTTGATGCAGTCCAAACGCCACCTTGGACTAATCTGTCATTTCTACTGCACACTTTACTGCTGTCACACTGTCCTCACACATGTCCTGCACCACCCTCACATACTTCTCAGACACACCTGACTTCTTCATACAATACAACTCCTCCTCTCTCTGCACCCTGTACTTCTCTATCAACATTCTCAAAGCTAATAAGGTGTCTCTGGTGCTCTTTTTCGTCATGAAACCATACTGTTGCTCAAAGATGGTCACCTCTTCCCTCAGCCTGGCATCCACTACTCTTTCCCATAACTTCACAGTGTGACTGATCAAGCTCCTTCACAGCTCAGTCTTTCTGACTCGCCAATCGGTACAAAAAAACATTTCAATCTTTTTAGCTGGAATACTTTTTGCAATTACTTGTTACTTTAAAGACTTAATTTTATGTATACTGCATTTTGCTGTTATGATTTAGAGTGAAAAAATTCCAGTTATATTTTAGATATTCAAAATCCATCTGTGTGATCAGCTGTTTAGGTAAATTAGGCAAGAAGATTTAACTTTGAATTTGAACTCCCTCCTAACCATTTCACCATTTTCAAAGCAAACCATATCATTATACGAATTGAGATCGGTTTACTGTCCAGAATTGTCAGGAAGTAAATGGATCAGGAGGACTGATGGTCAGAGGCTTTATGGATTCGAAACTTGCATCCTATCGACCACTGCCACTTAACTGTCAGACAGCTTGGAATAATGAGAGTGCTTTAAAAGGTTGGAGTCGCACCACAAATATTTACCTCTGTTCTGCATTGCCCTGAAATGATGCTATTATTAATCCCAGTCATCCTGATAACGTCAGGGGGGAAAAAAGTACTTTAATCAGACCACAGATCTGTAAAAAAAAAACCATGGTGAGATGCGGTTATTTTATTTTTATCAGCATTTTCATCTCATTTCTCCAAAATTATAGGCTTTATAGTAAATGGTTAAATGTTTACCTCATCAATATGCTAAAAGGGTATTTGCAACAGGTTCACAAGATGTTATACATTTTCTTATGAAACACTGCTTTCCAATTTTTCAATACATGTAAAATTGTCATTCCAAGTCCTCCCTTTATTTTATACCTGTTTGTCCTCTGTGACTTTGAGCATAGCACCATCAGCACAATCGAATGAATTATAATTTTTTAAAATATTTTATATATATATATATATATATATATATATATATATATATATATATATATATATATATATATATATATATATATATATATATAAAATCTATTTTGGCATTTTAACAAGCTCTAAAACGTTGACTGTATGACTGACATTTACTGCTAATGGTAGCAGTTGATGCATCAGATATTCCAAGCATGTAGACTTGTAAGTCAGTGGTGAAAAATAGTACTTAACACTCCTTCTCCCTTCTTCACGTCATTGCTTTTTTTTTTTTTTTGATGACTTGTACCTTTTCCATCAAAGGTGACGTGGCCTTCAGAGGCACGCCCCAGATGTTGCTGAATGTATTTGTGTGTTGTGTTCTCCCCCCCCTTTCAGCCACATCCCCCAATGCGTCATCGGAGCTAGAGCAGGCCCGACCACAGACAAGCGGCGAGGAGGAGTTACAGCTGCAGCTCGCCCTGGCTATGAGCAGAGAGGCAGCAGAGCAGGTGTGGCATATGGTCATATCACCTTTTTTGCCAGACAAGCGTTACAGCAAGCCTAAAATATTTATTTTGATTTCCAGTCCCCTTAATAACACATCACCTAGGTTCTATTTGTTCAAATTTGTATAATTGATTTTATATTTAATTCAATAGAATAAAAGGGGAGCATGCTTATAATAGTAGTACTGTACTTTAAGCTATTAGCATTCTCGATCTGGTTCAAATATGTCTTGACAACATGGCACTGAACAATAAGGTCACTTAGAGCTTTCTCTGGGCAACACTGTGTAAATAAATTAGCTAATCTGTGAGTTATTTTTAGAGCTTTTTTATTATGTACATACTTATGCAGTAGTGCCTTGGTAAGTTCAGAAGGGTTTTGTGTATACAATGACAGGCTGAACTTGTGACACTTGAATTTTTGGCACCAAACAACAATAGTCAAATAGCCTTACTTCAGTATAAATTTCATTTTGTAAGACTGCCTTAAGTGCTTGAGGTCGTGTCTGAAAGAAAGAAAAAAAAAAAAAGGGCAACGCGGCCTCCCCATGTGCAAGCTTTCGCTTTCTCCTGATTAGAGATTATACCAAAAATGCAGAGCTCACATTTCTTTTACCGGTGGAACCAAGCCAGCCCAGGAATATTGTTCAGATACAGAGTACAAATTAGAGTGGAAGCATTGCAACCGCAAGTGTATTCACTGTTCCAAATCCCAGTTATGAAAGTGATAAAGTGATTCCAATAGATTGGATGGGAAGTGTCGTGTTTCCTCTAACTCTGGAATCGTTGTGAGGTTTGTCCATAGTTAGCGCTCTAAGAGCAGTGTACAGGAAGTGTGTCTGTGCCTGGACATCTGGGATAAATTTCCTCATGAAAATGTGAGACAGGCCCTGCTGGTGGCTCAAACTGAGGAGGGGCTGTTTAGAGCAGGATGTGCGCTTTAGGAGGTTCCTGCTGTCGGGACGGCTTTTTTGCCACGCTTTGGCCTGGCAGTATGCGGACTCCTTGGTTGTTTCTCCTGCAACACCTGCATTTGCACATTATCTCCTTTTAGAGCTCCTTATCTAAAATTATAGAATATTTTACATTTATGATGTATGAATGCTTTTGAGTTGCTTCTTCCTTTTAAGACTTCCTCATACCAGCCGTCATGTGAGTCATGATTTTCATGTACAAAATATTTTGACCAAATTTGTATTTGCAGCTGAAGCAAAAAAACAAAAATCCAGTCAATCTTTTGTTACCCTTCTGACTTTCAGACTGCTTCCTTTATTTGCCTCCTTGTATAATAGTTTAGATGGGGGTGGGGGAGGTTGGTTGGGTGTGCCCCATCTGACCATCAGCCTTAAGTGCTATACAAATAGAAATGATTCATGTTTTATTCAGGAGGGCTTAGGTGATGCAGATACAATGAAGAACATATTTTGAATGTATTGTAGACTGTATATAACACATGTAGCATGATGTCACTGTGTATTTGCTTAGGAGGAGAGGATGCGCCGCGGGGATGACTTGCGACTCCAGATGGCTCTGGAGGAGAGCCGTAAAGACACTGTGAAAGGGCCCAAAAAGAAGAAAGAGGTAGGTGCTGTGTTCCTGGATTCAATGAGAGCTTGATGACTCATCAGTCACTCACTCTTGTTTGGAGCTAATGCATTTCCACCCATCATGTTCTGGAATCGCATTATCTCAGATACTCTTTCTGGCAGTAGGTTTAGCTTAACTATAAATGCTTTTGCGTACTAATTCAATTAATGCTTTTCTCTCCTGGTTTTTTTTTGCGGACTTGCTCAATGTCTTGTAAGTATCTGTACAGAAGCCTAGTAGTGTAGTGAAAGTTTAAGCTTCTTTTTCAGTAGCAGATCCAAGATATAAGATCTAACTGTGTGTGTGTGTGTGTGTGTGTGTGTGTGTCAGCCTCAGTCGTCTTTGCTGAATCTGATGGATGCAGTCCCTGGAGGTCCTGTTGACCCTTGGGGAGCAGGGGCAGGTGGAGCACCACCACCAGCAGCAACAGCAGCAGCAGCAGCAGCATCAGCCCCTGCCTCAGACCCCTGGCAAAGCTATGGTAAACCTGGGTCACTCAGTCCTCCATTATTTCTGTCACTCTTTATATCTTAAAATATTATCTTTTGCCTTAACTCGTTGTCTCAGTTTCTTTCACTGCCTTAGTATTGTATTCTTCTTCCACTCGGTGTGTTACTGGTGTGGTGTCTGAGAAATGCAGCCAGGCTGGTAGTAGTGCATTCCTGTGTGCTCTAAAACAAAGGGGCTCACTATGCAGATTTGCAGGTGGAGCACCCAGTGTTCCTATCAACAGATCCGTTTCCTCTGCTTTCTATCTCAGCTGCCTTATTCAGAGGCAGTGTTCTGGATAAATGTTATGGAGCTAACAAACACCCAGCCTCTATCTGCATCTTTATGCATCCATAAATTAAGGAAAAGGAGTTATAGTGAATTACAATTACGTTTGATACACATTGTTATATTACTAGCAGGGATATATAGTAGCAGAGAATAATGAATTATCTCGCAAACTATCAGCTGTAACTGCTACAGAGGATTGTGGGATATAAACACATTAGTTAATTTTGCAGGTATCTTTTGAATGCATGAACATTAGCTATAAAAATTTCTTGATGTAAGTAAACATTTTACATTTGTTAGAGCAAAGAACATTCATATAACTCAGCATTTGTTTCGCTTAATGCTGTTAAATATGAATTTCAATTTAGCCCCAGACACGCTCCAAAACAGCCAATGGTTGCTGCCGGTGGAGGTGTTTAGTTGTTTTGAAGTGTCTGTGTTCCATCACTGCTGTCTTTTGTGTTTTGTTTCTAGTCTTCTAAGAACAATCTTGAATAATGTTTAAACATTTGTGTTTGTGTGTGTGTGTGTGTGTGTGCAGGTAGTGCCACTAAGCCAGCAGCTCCTGTGGATCCCTGGGGTCTGTCAGCTTCTACAGCATCAGTCTCCCCCATGAAGAACAGTGACCCCTGGGCGTCAAGCTCTGCTCCTGCAGGGGCTGATCCGTGGGGCTCAGGGCCTGCCACTCGTCCCAAAGCCCCTGGTCCGGGTACACACACACACACACACAAACATACACACATTTCAAACCTCCTCACACACAAGAAACAAGCATCTTTTTATGTGCCTAGCCAGTAAGAATTTTTCCCCCAGTTGTTCACTAGCACTTTCAATTTAAAGTGGTAAAAATATTTTCCTTTTTATCTTAACCAATTATAAGTTGAGCAGTGTGACTGAATGTGATTAAAGTTCTTGTGTTTGACCCAAAGCCTATGATTTCTTTTTTTTTTTTTTGTAATAGGTGCTTTTGATCTCTTCTCCACATCAAATGGTACCTCTAGGGATGACCTAGAGGATTTTGACAGTCTTCGCCCTTCATTGATGTCAGGTATAACACTCATTGATTTAATGTGGATAATTTTTTTTTTTATCCCTATTCATTTCTTTTTAACCATGTAATCAGTAAGCCTTGTGCTGACTAAAGATAAATTGTATGTTTTTCAAGGTGGTGGTAAAGGAAGTTCAGTTATGGCTTTACAGACTAGCAAGTCTGCCAGCCCTGACCTGTTTGACTTGCAGCCAAGTGCCGCAACCAGAAAAACCCCTGAGTCCTTCCTGGGTCCTAATGCAGCACTGGTAAACTTGGATTCACTGATTACGAAGTCTGCTCAACCAGCTCCTGTTTCTAATCCTTTTCTTGCTGCAGGTATGTTTTATAATTAATTTATACCTGTTGCATTTAAAGAGTGTAATTTAGTTAGGATTTATGGCTCAGACACTATTTATGCTATTATAAACCGTACATGCATAAAATTTCTGTCTAGTAAATTTCAAAGGAATTCTCTTCATGTTACTATTTGAAATCAGATTTGGCTCACTATGCTTCTCTCTCTGGTAACCACTTTTAGGAGCCGCCCCTGCCCCTCCAGCTCAGGTCAACCCGTTCCAGGTTAACCAGCCACAGCCGCCCACTCTCAATCAAATGAGAGTAAGCCCCATGATGGGTCTCTCAGGCCAGGGATTCGGCAGCCTGGCCCAGAGAAGCAATGAACCCATGCCTTTGTCATCTCTGCCCCCTGCTGGTGCTGTGGGCATGGGGCCTATGGGTGGCATAACCCCTATTGCTCCCATGGGCCAAATGATGCCAAGCATGGGAATGCCATCTACCTTGTCAATGCCGCAGCCGCTTATGAGCGGTGTGCTGCCACCTACAGGCACTGCAGCTCAGGCTGCTGGCCCAACTAATCCCTTCCTGTTGTGAGGAACAATATAGGCTTTCGTTGCCTGTCTCCCCCTCCTGGCTCCTTTCCTATAGTATGGGCAGCATACTGTTGTGTTCCCCAAACCAATGTGCTATTTTGAGACTTTCTGGAGTAGCAGTGGTGTTTACAGTTTTTACATTGGCAGGAGATGCCGTCTTTGGCGGTAGGTACCATAGAGTGATTGGTATTTTATTTTTCTAAATTTACTCGAATGGACTGCCAGCGATTGATTACTGTGTCTTTAGGTGTGACTTTCTCACCACTCTTAGTCTACGGTTGCTTTCTAAAAGACAGCCTTGTATTTAAAGGCATTCTGGTTTTTAAATTTGCTTTGGATGCTCATTTTCTTAAGGGAGGCTTAAAAAATTCTGCTTTCTCTTGTTTCATTTTCTAATTTTTAGTATTTTCAAGCTGTATAATTGCAAAAAGCTAACCCGTTTTAATCAAAACAGCCTATATGTTCTTCCCGGTGCATATACACTATGTGTATTTTACAGTAGGTTAAAAGTAGACACATTTTAGAGGACACTATCAGTTTACATGGTAATAATTTTGATGTTCTAAGCAGGGATTTTGCACACACTCTTCGTTATTGTTTTTGTTTTGACTGTTGGCTCACCGTTAGTCCTTAGCTTGACTATGATCAACTTTTTTTTTTTTTTTTTTTTTTTTTTATAATTATAATAGAAGAATGCATGAGACATGGAGAGTGGTTTAAAATCGAATGCATTGAAAGACTAATTCGTAGTGGAGTGGTGGGGATTTGCAAAATGTGGATTTGGCTACCATATCATACCATGCCTTGACTTTTATACCAAATCTTTGTGACACTTTCGAGCTTGTGGATTGGTTGTATGGGCTGGTTCAGTTCATTACAGTTCATTAGTGCTGCAGAGGTTACTCTTCAAACGGCTTCGCACCTTGTCCTTGTTATGACTGCTTGATAGAGCTAATAAATGAGCAAATCAATACTAACGATTAGTATTTAGTAGCTAGTTATTAAAAGACTCAAGAAATGTTTCAGATTAGCGTCAGTGATCTTGTTGGTTTGTGTGCGATGGTGGTAATATTTGACAGAACAAAGGGAACTGGGAGGATCATGTTTCAGTACTATTTACTGTTAACAATATAACTAATCACTTTTACCCAGTGCAATCAGTTTATATCACATACATTTATAAATAGTAAAATATTTATCGGTGCTTTCCATTACAGCAACTCCAGGGTTTGTATGGGAAACTGACACAAGGTTTATTTGATGGGTGGGGGGTTTCTGAAATAGGCCTGTGTGTGTGTGCGAGTGTTTTTCTTTTCTTTTTGGTTTGTGCTTGCTTTTTTGAGCAATGGTGTTAAACTACATCTGATTAACATAAAAGCATTACTATGTAGCAATGGGACATTCTTTCGGTGAAAGCAAATTTATGGCAAAATATACCCAAAAGATGAGAACTTGCTCTCTCTGATTCCTTGGTTCGTATCAGACAATGCATACACCTGCTTTGCAATGTGGATATTATTTCTTAAGGTCAAACATCCACTACATGTTCATGCATGCTTACTATGAACTTGCTAATGAATTTATAAATCTAATGATTTACAGACTTTCTCATATTGGGTTACGCTTTTTTTTTTTTTTAATATAAAAGCCCATTAGAACACCACCCAACAAGCACAAGATTGCAATTTTCTGTCCAGTTGTAGTTACCAAAGTTGTAGTGCTTTTGCTGTATTAAAGAGCAGCTGTTGTAGTTTTATAACGCAATTGTGTAGATTCACTTTTTTTGTTTTTGATTTTTTGTTTTGCCCAAGTGTCAGTGTTCATGATTTCAGTTGACTCAGCTATAGAAATGTGCTGTCTTGAACTGTCCTCTTCATTTGCGACCTCTACTGGAGAGTCTGTGGTAGTACTGCCTGAGCACAGCCGTGTATTAAAGCCTGGGTGTGTTCATTCTCGTAAAATCTGCATCCATCCTCAGGCAATCAGGGAAAGACAGCTTTAAAATGTGCGTTATGCTTGTGATGGACGTGACGGTTTATGCAGGTGCTGATCCTGTGAAATCAGACTTCTTGCTGACGAACATCAAATACAAATACACAATTGGTTATGGGAAAAATTTTTTTGCTAGCTAAGCAAACTATCATTGCCAGTAACATCGTCCTGTTTCATTTTGCTGTTACTGACTGTGTATCACTCACTTTTCTGTTACTTTGTACTTTATTATGCATTTATTGTGGTGGACTAACCTCATAAACGTGCATAAACTCCTTTACTTTCTCATGTTATATATATTTACCATACTGTCTCATGTTACTGGGAGCAGGCTGCTTTTTATGAATGTGCTCAACCTGTTGGCATTATAACTGTATAATATAATTTATCATTTGTTCTATTGTAACATATTGTTCTCTCTTATTTCTGTGTAATGCTTTTGTAGGAAAGTCACATGAAATTTTAAATGCCATCTAAATCGCAGCAGAGTGATTTAAGGACCCAGTTGCAATGGTAAAAAAATAAACTGTATCACTGACATTGGATTAAGAGTTGTTTGTTGAGTTGTAAGGCACCAAGATGGTGATTTGTGCATGATGGATTCTGGGGGGGGAAAAAAAAATTAGGTAACTGTCCACAAAGTGAAAGCCAAAATAAACAAACGGAAGTGGAGAAATTTATTACAAATATATAAAAGTAGCAGGATGGAGAAAATGGAGGTTACAGTTAACATGTTGCTAATTATACAATAAAAGCTGTTAAATATTAAAAACACTAGATCTGTACATTTATGAAAAGAGTGTGTAACCGCTGTGGGGTCCTCAGGGTCCTGCCGGGCGACCTGCTGGTGTTTGCTCTGCGGGTGTGACGTCATATCCCAGCTTCTTCATGTCCTTGGTAACAATGTTAAACTGGATGGTTACGAAGCCCTGAGAGCGCACCCTGGTTACTGCAAATATAGAAATACGATCTCGCTGAGCGTCTCATTAAATGCTACCGAGTAATATAGGTCAGGGTTCTGTGGAACAGTGTGCTTATATAACTGAGCTTTACCTTCTCTTCCCTCTCCCTGAGCGACAACTTTAGGATCTGTGAATTCAGGACGTCTTCCCATCAACCAGCTACAGAGAAGAAAGCATATTTCATTAGAATAGGCTCTCATGCAGGTAGATAATTGCTACTTGGATTATCTACAAACCAATTCACTCTTCATTCGCTGGGGTTTCCTTTTAAAAACCTGTTACCACATGCCCCAGTAATGACATTTTATATATATATATAGATCTTTTATTTATATATATATATATGTCATTATTGGGGCATGTGGCAACAGGTTTTTAACAGGAAACACCAGCGAATGAAGAGTGAATTGGTTATATACATACGTGTGTGTATATATGTATATGTACATATAAATAAAAAATATATATATTTAAGGTCTCTAATGACCTATGTTTATTTTAAATCTTATTTAAGGCATGGACATATGAATAAATAATAGGCACAAATTCTAAGACAAAACGACATTCTTGAATTTCTTGATATTTGGTACATCATTTTGCTCCAAAATTACAGCACGTTTTCAATTTGTTCTGAACTCTACAAGCTTGTCTGAAACCTAAGTATTCATTTACTACCCATCAGGATATCGTCTGATCATGTGCTTTAGCAGAAGGGGACAAACGAATAGAAACAAAACAAAAAAATATCACCGACCACACTAGGGTAAATAAATTGTGATGCTATACTACCTTGTGAATCTCTGCAGTCTTGATGTAGACTCGGGAACAAACATCGGGATTGTCCTTGTGTGTCTGGAACAATAATTCATCATCATAAAAAAAAAAAAGGTTAACTGTAGGAAGAGACTCTTGCTAGTGATTGGCATGTGTATTTGTTAAAAACACCATGATTTAGCAAAAACCACAGAAACACTGTCATCTGAATTTGCCAGATTATATAAGAAATCATTCACTAACGATATCTTATACAGCCTTAATTTTAACATGACAGCCACTCACTTTCCAGGTGTAAATGGGACGTGCACTGCTCCGTAACCCCGGACTACGTCATTTCCGAAAGTGTCCGGCCCATACACGCTCACCACAATCTGAGGCCCTGGGGGAAAAACAAACACAGTAACAACAAAATCAAACACACCTACTGTGAGATGCAATGAAGGAGGAAGACTTAATATAATGGCATTGGCAAATATTAGACTTGTTTGTTATAATTATGTTCATTATAAAATCTTAAACTAGGACGTCTACATTGTTGTTGCCACCCTGCTTTAAAAACAGCCCTGAATGAATGTGCTTGAAATAGCATACTATGCATATTACTTATAATAGACTTGCCCAAAATCAGTATGTGTAAACATAAATATGCCTTTTTTTGTTGTTTGAGCTGAATGAAGTGTGTGGACCAAGTGACAGTATCTTGGTTGTAGAGATGTTTTCAATTTATGCAAGTATTAAGACAAAACCTATGTGTTAAATGCTAAAAATGTTAACACTAAATTATACATTGTGCTGTAATAACTGTCCTCCAGTTTAAGTGAAGACATTTTACACATATTTAATACAATTCTGAAAAACTTTTCTCTAGTCACAGTGTACAGAAAATCAACTTAGCAAAGGATCAGATGGTCAGATACCACAGCTGGTATTCACACCAAACAACCTTCCTGTGTGTGTTTTTTTATCTAAAGGTTTTCTATAAAGCTCAGTTAGTTTGCATTCATTTTGATTAGATCATCACACTGAACTCATTATAACTCATTTGGCTACTAATAAAACCTCATCATGGACTCCTAGGGATATTTTTACATCTATGGTTTCACTTATTCTCTTCTTTTCATTCGTTTTACTTATGTGGACATAATTAAAACCAGCTGGTCCTTAGCAGGTGTTAAAATTAGGGAAATACTGCCTCTGAAGTAAAACACATGTCAAACTGTCATTATTTATTTTTACAAAAATCAAGCAAAAATTAAGAATGTGGAGAAAAAAAAAAGTTATGCCTTCCATAGGAATTTAGGGTCTAAATAGCAGCCAGGTGCTGCTAATCAAATGCCCTTGATTAATTGATCATCAGCAAGTGTGACCACTTCTATAAAGCCAGGGTTTTAGCAGCATGCTGGTCTGGAGCATTCAGGTGTATTAATACTGTGTTAAGACATGTATTAAGACCTCAGCAATGAGCTTAGAGACATTTGTTGCTACCCATCAGTCTGGGAAGGGTTATAAGGCCATTTTCAAACAATATAAAGTCTATCATTCCACAGTGAGGAACATTATTCAGTGGAAAACATACCAGGAAAAAAATCACCACAAGATCATCTGTGTGATGCTCAGAAATTGCATAAAACCCAAGAGTTATCTCAGACTCTAGAGGCCTCACTTAGCATGTAGGTTCATGACACTACAATTAGAAAAATACTGAATAAGTATGGTTTGTTTGAATGGTTGCCCAGAAATAAAGCTCTTCTCTCTAAAAAGAACATGGAAACACAGCTTAGGTTTGCATCTGAACAAACCAATAGACTTACAATGACCTTTGGAAAGACGAGGCCAAAGTGGAGATGTTTGGACTTCATGCACAGCACCATGTTCAGTGAAAACCAAACACAGCAGTATGTGAAATGTGTGTTCAGTCATATTTCTGATCTGTTTTAGTATTGGGATCAAATGCACAGAGCATCCAGATGTTGTGCCTTATTCACCCCAACATCTGGCTCATTGTCTCATATTATAACTGTACATTTGCTAATCAATTAAGTCAATATATCAATAATTACATACCTAATAATGTGTTTCGCATCATTAGTCAGTACATGTCTTTCGGGCTCTGTGCTGCCACCTTGTGCTACTTTTAAGAGTTTGCGATCCCTCAATATTTGCCTCTTAAAAATTATATACAATTATGTTTTTAAAGTCATACGTTTCTGATTTTTTTATTAGTTAAGACTAGAACTTAACTATGAGAAGCTTAATACAGATTTTTTTTACTTGGGACAAACCTATATTACATATACACAATCTAATCTTATTGCAGCAGCACATTGCAAAAAACCCCAAAGATGATTCTGTGGCTTTAAATGTGGAATGGGTGTTGATACCAGGTTGTGGGCTGGTTTGAGCATTTCAGAAACTGCTGGGAATTTTACACACAGATTGTAGTGTTTAACAAATAAATATGTGTGTGTTAATGTGTTAAAGTTTTGTGTAATGAGACTTAATATTTTTAGGAGTCTCCAGCCAAGTGTTCCACCAAAGCATGTTTGTGTCTTAAAAAAAAAAAGAGATGGGCACTGTTTACATCCACTGTAAAATACACTGCATAGACAAAAGTATTGGGACGCCTGACTTTTCCAGACATGTGATTCCATATGTGAGAAAAATAAAGGCACACAATTGTAAAGGATGTCTCTGGATGTGGTAGCATTACATTTACTGTTCACTTGTACCCAAACCTGTTCCAGCAATGACAATGACAATGCCTCTGCGTACAAAGCCAACTCCATTGGAATAGAAGATTAAGTGGCCTGCTATAGAGCTTCAACCCTATTGAACCTGGATGAATTGGAATGCTGCCTGCACCCCAGACCTCCTTACTCTATATCAGTACCTGACTACTAAGGCCCTTGTGTCTGAATGAGTGCAAATTCCCACAACCACACTTAAAAATCTAGTGGAACATCTTCCCAGAATAGTGGAGGTAAATATTAGAGGAAAGGGGACTAAATGTGAAATTAAATGTTTAAAAAGTGCATATGTAAAAATGTTACGGTCAGGTGTCTGCAAACTTGTCCATATTGGAAAACGTAATGACAGGAATAAACTTGTTTGCATTTTATACCCTGATAAAATGTATGATAAGTCATTATTGCATTAATAAAACTGATGTAGTATAAGAGGAATAAAACAGTTCAGAGCTGCCTAATTATAAGATAATAATCTTTGTGGTGGTAGAGGCATCACATTGCTTCATTGTTAATTATTCCTTCATGTGTTATTCCTATTCATATTGAGGTGATAGCATGTAATAAGACAGATGTGGTGGACTTACAGCCAAATGGATTGGTGCTTTTGAAAGTAATGTCCAGGGGGAAGTTCCACACCAGGCTCTGAGAGGAATCTCTTCCTTTCGATGTTATTTGGGATATTCCCTCTTCGAGACCCTTAAAAATAGCAGAAAAACTCACATTTTTTAACTGAAATTAGGGCTGAGCGATTAATTGAATATTAGTGATATCATTGCAATAATTTTGCAGACAATATTAAATTGTTCATGATTTGCGATATTCGTTTATTTTTATTATTATTATTCGTTTTTTTTATAAAGACCACATTGATAATCTAATAAAGGGATGCACAATCTGCAGTAAGGAGAAAACCGAGCAAAATTGCATCTTTTGAAATCAGTGCAAGAAAAACAAAAAATCACTCTAAGCAAGAAACTCAACAGCATCCTGTGGCATACATACAATGCATGAAACTCTGTGAGCCATCAGTAGCCTCAGGCTCTGCTTCATAAAAACCAAAAGAGCAGATTGATTTAGTCTCATGTGATGTGCAGAATAGGACAAAGTTGGGGGAAAAGCACATCAATTAATACATTTTACATAGCTTTCATAGCTACATAGATCATTCATTCAGTATTAAGGAAAAACTGAAAAACAGGGATTGGACACCTCAGCTTGCCTAGACATTCTGCTGATGACATTTTGAACAAAACAGTATGCTTTATAATAATACTGGATCCATTTCATGACATATTTTCGTCATTTGAAGGGGAATCCCTTTTTTCCCTTTTTCTATTAATCTAGAAGCAAATGCAAAATAATTAAAAGAGTTGATTGTTTTTGACTTACTGCTGTAGGAGCCCAGTCGTGTCCATATACAAAGCAATACTTGCAATATAAGTCATCATATTCGGGAAACTAGAAGACATACAAACAAACAAACAAAATATATAGATATTTTTTTCAGGGCTGTTAGCTTCTATCCAGATTTAACTGTTAATTCAAACATATAGCAAGTAACTTACATTAGCTGTTTCGATTTGTCCATTAACCATGAGAAGAAAAACGGAGGGGTTATTTGTGGTCATCTTCACACCACCAATAAACCACACGACATTAGAAGTGACAGAAACCTTTCACGGTTCACAAATCTGTTCCAGTGAAATAGAGTCGCACACAACCACTCAAATGGCTGCTGGTTGCTAACATCTCTTCCAGCTCCAAGGACGCTTTTACTACGGATCCCTGCAATGTCCAAAACTAACAGGAATGCGCTTTGTAAAATGTGGGCCTCCGTCCACCAGGTGGCTGTAGAAGAGCGTCACAAAAATACACGAGGTAAAGATTTTGTTTTGTTTTCGACCATTGGAGGCTGTCCACAAAGCATGGTTCAGCATTTTGCCCAATATGACAAACCTAATTTAATTTGTCAGCTCATTACCAGAACCAGCATGGACTAATTTCCTTATGCTAGAAAGAAAAACAATCTCTGCAGGGTAATGGTTTTGAAGGACTCTCATTACTATACAATTGCACAATTTATATTTGAATTAGGCCTCTGTGACTTCAAGGTTTTATCCCTATCAAGCAGTAGCACAGCTGATTTCAGGTGTATAATCATTGTAGATCAGTGGTGTCCAATCTTTTCCACAAAGGGCTGGTGTGAGTGCAGATTTTCATTAAAACCAATCAATAGAATTTGACAGAATTTGGTGTGGACTTGTTTGGTTGGAATGAAAACCTGAACCCACACCACTCCTTTGTGGAAAAGACACCTGTGTTCTAGACCTTCAAATGATTATTAGGTTTACACTGCTACGTTCAACGGTGGCTACATACAGGTCACATATAGGATAGAGGTATCTTGTTATTGCTGTACAGATTTAGGAGTCTTGCAATGACAGCAAATGTGTAAGACGGATGAGACAATAGGAATTTTGGATCAAACGTGTACCACCTGCATTATTGTCCAAATTTCCTTCATAGGGTCTTATTGGGTCTTATTCTCATCTTGCCGAGAAGAATAGATCTACCGCTTGTGCACGAACAAAAAATCTTAAACTTTTGCACCGTCAAGCACCACTCACATTTTCTTCAGGAAACGTCAAATTCTAGTGGGGCTTACACTGCTGAACATTGGTTAGATCCAGGTTAGAGATGGACTGTTACAGATAAGACAAAGGAACCTTGGTATTGCTGAACAGATTTAAGTCTCTGCAATTACAGTACATGTGCAGAGCTGATGAGGCAGTAGGGCATTTGGACCACTGTATAGATTAATGCATGAGACCACCAGCATTATCATTCAAATTTCATTCATAGGGTCTCATTAGGTATCTTGACTACTCATAGCCTTTGAAATGATACATGCCTTGTGGACGTCATGTGCAGGATAAATGGTGGATGGCAAACTCTCTCTAGCACCTGCACGTTTTCTGAAGGTTGAACAAGACTCCCTGCCTATTAAGAAAATTCACTAAGGGGTTAGTATCACATGACAGAAAACTGCTGGAAAAAAAACAACAAAAAAGTGAATCCGTGTACATGCTGCCTGGAATGCTGCATGGTGAATGTGACATTACTCAAACCTAAGTATAAAAAACGGTCTGCTGCAGTTGAATCAATATTAACATAAAAATCAAACGCTTAAATTCTAGAGGTTTGTGCATAAATGATGCACTGCACCATTACACTGTATGTAAATTTTTCCCTCTTTAATTCAAGAGAAAACTGCTTGACTGTCAGCGTGTGGTTTAAGTGTGTCCCAGTTTGAGGCGTCCTCGTCTGTTGCCAATTTTCCACTCAGGGACCAGGTTCTCTGACTTTCAACTACTATTTATAGGACAAACTTGCCTGTACTACTTAAAAGTCCTTCGCAGGTCCTGTATCTCCCTTTTTTTAGACATGAGATAAGGCTTTTCTGTAGGATATGAGTTTTGCTCTCTCTCTCTCTCTCTCTCTCTCTCTCTCTCTCTCTCTCTCTCTCTCTCTCTCTCTCTCTCTCAGTCTCTGTACAAGATTGACTCTGAAATGCAGTTCCTCATTTGATCCTCTTAACCTGACCCGTCTATACTTTGAAGGCCTATCATAACAATATTTAACAAATTCAAACATTAACCATGTTTTAGCATTTCAATATCAATGACAGTTTGCACCATTTGTTAATTACGTTTCACAGAATCACCAAAACACATTGAGACATTACACAGTGCATTTCAACGTCAATAAAAATGACACATTCCCAAGACAATTCAGAGGTGGGAAGTAATGAAGTACAAATACTTTGTTACTGTACTTAAGTAGATCTTTTTGGTATCAGTACTTTACTTCCCTATTTATTTTTCATGCAACTTTTTACTTTCACTCATTAAATGTTTTACACAAAAATCTGTACTTTCTACTTCTTACATTTTCAAACCACTGTTTTCGGCCCATCAACTCATTTCTTGTCGTTGTGCGGCTTTTTAAATCTACCACTGGTGTATCATTTCCTGGCTATCATGCACCACAGACGTGGGCTAGCCTACGAAGCTAACAACAAGCAAGGCAAAAAGCAACAAGAAGTATGGGGTTAACGTGGATGAGACAGAGGGAGTCAGTGATGTAAACATATCTGGGAACAGAGAACTGATCACCTGATCATCATCATCTTTTTTCTGCTTGTGTTCTATATGATGGATGTTCAGCCTGGATACATTCATTAGATAAAAACATTTTAAATTCTTTTGTATTAATATATTAATATAATGTGAGGTCCAGTTACTTTATTTCTAAAACCGAGTGGAAAAATTGTAGTTAGTACTTCAACTTTACCAGCATCTTTTAAAGCATAAGTATTTGTACTTCTACTTGAGTGAAGGATGTGTGTACTTTTGCCATCTCTGAGTCCATCACATGTACACCAATATGCAATATCTAATTATTTTTACATTTCTAGTAGAAAGTGATTCAGTTACACAGCTAAGCTACCTAGTGTACCTAAATATTACCACTGTACACATTTAATTGTATTGTTCCCATTGTAATGGTTTACACCTGATTTCTGTTTTAAATATTCATGTACTGCACTGAGTATTGTATTATCATTTACTGTACTCAGGGGTGGACAGTACTTGAGTAACTGTATTTAATTACTATAAGTAGCATATTCATGGTATTATTAAAATCTTCTATGTTTTCTATCTTTCTGAAAAATATCTAAAATATACTTATAAAATACCACCTTTACAATACTATTACACTGTTAAACATTTTAAAGGCCTTGTTTTCTAATTTTGCCAATGGTTGTACAATGTACATCAGCTCAATTTACCATCCAGTAATTTTGGTTTAGCTTTTAATTGTTTAAGGTTAAAGCATTAAATCAGTTAATCAATGTAGAAAAAACTATTATGAATCATGCAAATACAACAATGACCTTGTCTGACCAAGAACAATCTTTTTATGCTACACAGATACATCTATGTAAACAAGTAAACAATATTTATATAACATTAGATGCCTTTTTTGCTTTTCACTAAAAGATTTTGAGGTAAGTGCCGCAAAGTAACTTTTTTCCAATATTAACTAGCCACAATTAATGCTAGGATAGACTAGCATTGATACTAGTGGCTAACAACCCCTAGTCAAGAAGTAGAAGTTTAGCTGAAGGTTAATACTGCAAACTTAACAAATATTAATTATATTTTCAGGCAAAACAATGTACACTTTTTAGACAAAAGTATTGGGATGTCTGACTTTTATAGCCACATTTGGTCCTTCCACAAACTGTTTATTTCCCCAAACTGTTACCACATATTTGGAGACACAATTATATAGGATGTCTTTGTAAGCATTAGCACTACATTTTCCCTTCACTTAACCCAGAAGACCCAGAAGAATGGCCTGCTATAGAGCTCTGATCTCAACTGCACTGAGCACCTTTGGAATGAACTGCATGCTGAAAAGCACACAAACATTTTAAGGTCAAGTGTCCACAAACTTTTGGCACTGACATGTAGCTGTCATAGAAAGGTTTTAGATAAGAAAGGTTATGTTAACATGAAAACCTTCTAATGCTTGAGGATATTTAAATGTACATCAATGTGCCAAATATTTCCACAGTTACTTTGAGTTAAAAAAGAATAATGCACCCAGTAATACAATAAGACAGCAAAGGCAGACTGCTTTAGCCTTCATTTTAGCCACAATTTAAAGTTGTTAGTACAGGTCATTAAATGTAAGCATTATGCATAATGTAGCACATCCAACACAACCATATATTTCATGAATCTTTAAAGGCAAGCATTTTTCTTTTAAGTGTCATGAAAAAGCACTACATGGTCTCCAAGCAACTTTGGTGTAGTGAAGCATCTGTATCATTCTCAGTGTTGTAGAGAGGCAATCAGCCTCACTTAATGTTGAAATTAAAAGGCCACTCAAAAGATGTCAGAGTCATTATTGTTACTGTTGCACACTAATGCACTTGAACAAAGTGAACTGACACAGTAATTAGGGACTGTAGGGTATAACCTATACTGAATCCCTGTTTAATCAAGCCTGCTTTTTAGTCTTATACGAACCATACATTGTTTTTAAAGTGTTATATTGAATGTAAAGTGAACCACGCTTGACATTAGGGAACCATTTTTTTTCATTCATTCACTCTTTCTAACTGCTTCATCCAATTACGGTCACATTGTTTCTGGAGCTTATCCGGGAAATACAGGGTGTGGACAAGGGGAGAGCATCAAAACACCACACAGACAGTAATCTGAGCTCACTCTTTGCTTTGCCATTTGAAGTTGTGCTTAGACATTATGGTAAAAAGATCTAAACATTGTTTTTGTTCAGAAACTTTAGCTAGTTTTGCTTTAAACACTGGGTCTATAATATCATATTATAAGATCATATTCTGGTACTGCCAGAGAGACACTGTTTGAATCCTCAGACAGAATCTTAAACCTCAACTGTTCAGCTACATTATTTGACTGGGTAGTAGATTATTTTATTTCATTTAGCTGTTTTCTGCACCACTTGTCTCATTTTTTCCTTTTCTTTCCTTTTATGCAGTTTTCTATTGCAATACAGATATGATTTTGCCACCAGATATTCCTTTGTGGGTATTCATATTACCAGCCTACTAACCAGCACCTCAGGGACCTCGGTATAATGTATGGTGTATACAACTTTAGTTTTTCATTTAACTGTTCTGAACCTTTTTTTTAAATTTTTTTTTATAAAAAAAAGACAAGCTTTTTCAGAAACAATATTTATTATCCTAACCCAAAAACACCCTGCACCTAGCAACAATGGTACAATTAGCTGGCTACTTGCAGAACAAAGAACCATTTTTGCAGCTAATTTAGGTCCTTTGACTTTCTACATTTCCAAATACGACAGTATCCTGTAGACAGTAAAACCATATTAAATTAAATTAAATCCAATGCCACAAATGACATGTGAATGGTATTAGTGGCTAGTGCCTATATGTTCAATATTCTTGAATAACAGTGCAACACTAAAAGATAAAGTTGTCAATCATGAGCACTATAGAAGTATCTGACTATTTGAACCATGGACCTAATAGAGTTGACTGCAATCTTTTCTCCATCATTTCCCAGCTCGTCAGTGTTGTCCTTTGTAGGTCTCATATCCCTGCAATTAGATGGGGCCCATTAATTCTTTGCTCTAAACATGGTCTATTGGTATGCTTGAAGGGACTAGGTCTGTGTGTTACAATATATATATTTTTAAAATAATGTTAAATTATTGATAAATTCTGGTGCTCTGTTATATATTTATATGAAACTCTTTACTAGCATTTTAAACCGGAATGCTTAATTTGTCCTTGAGACGCAAACGTTTTGAGGCACTGTGTTTAAATGCACTGTGTTTACATCAATCGATTTATGTCTCCTCCCATCTCCAATTAGTTTTAAAAGCACAGTTTATTATGAAAGTGTATAGGTATATGGCTTCTCTATTTGCTGGAGTGCAGCTACATGATAGCATAATGGCCTGTGTCAGGTGCAGACGAGTTGCTCCCATTGGATTTGAACACATCAGATTATGGCAAATGGGACGCTGATATTCCATTCTGACCACTTCTTAATTATGTATAAAGAGGATAAGTGGCTCTTTTCTTAATGGTTGTGGGAATTGTTTTTCATGAATAATGAATAATCAATATGAAAACGATCACATGATTACACATCAGATATTATTATGATGGTGTCATGTCATTTCTCCATAACAGGCCGCTGAGGCATAGATAGTGTTAATTACTTCCTGAAAGAACGGCTTTAATGGACTTAATTGTATTTAGAATAAAAAGTTTACTATTTCCAAGTTTCATACACACTACAAACATATTAGTTAGCATATTGCACACTGCATGACTGCTTGATTAAAAAAAAAAAAAAAGACATGTTTAAAGCAGGTTTGTAAAACCTTTGGGGTTGTTAAATGTAGTTTTTAGTATGGCCAGTTAGTAAAGGACAGGCTGAACTCCAGAATGTGCACTGATGCATCACCTGAGTCAAATATTCCTTTGGGTAAAAGCGAAAAGACTGCATCTACTGCTTTTGCTGTGTAAGTACTTTTATCATCATAACAAGTAGACATATTTTCAATGGATGACAGGAGAACATTTATTTTGATACAAGAGATGGCCATGTACATCAAGTCAAGAGGCATTAGGTTCAGAGTAATTATAGTGTGAATGAGTATATTCATACCAACCTATAAAACATCTTATAAGCATTCCAGATCTTGGAAGTGCATAACTTTCTGTAGTCTGCAGGATCCCATAGGCAATAAAACTCTACATTTTCAGAGATGTGATGCATGTACTGAAAATGGCCTGTCGACTTTGAATCTGGGATGCTGGGGAATAGAATAACTTTTCTGACACTTTGAAATGCTGATATCATGCTGTATTATTCTCTTCCTGTAGATCAGGAGCATCAGGATAATGTACTTGAATCTCACAGAGATGTGTATTTTAACACATCAAATTATGCCTATGAAGGCTAAAAGTTGATGGGATGTGCTAAATGAGATAGGTATTAATGTTTTGCCTCCCTGTTTTTTGCAACATACTTTTTAGATTCATCTACGTCAACACGTACAAACAAAACTGTACATTTAAACATGGTTAAACACTGACATGCTTTCTGTGTTTCAGTTGGATTGTAGTTACTCAGTGGGTCTTGCAGGCAAAACCATGCCAGATAGACTGTAGTTTTCTAAATCAGATACAGCTCAAGTATTAGCTTTTAACTGACTGTTTTAAGGGCAAGTCAGCTATTTAATTAATATTACAAAAGTCTATTTCTTAAAACAGGGTTAAATAAGTGATTAAAAAAAGCAATATATCAGGTTAGATATGTTGCTGTGTGGTGTCACCTTTTTTTTTTAAATCCTTTTTTGAATCTTTAAATCTTTAAAAGCAAATTTATGTTTTGACACAATATTAATAAAAAAATAATAATATTTGAGAAAATTCCTGCATATTCAGCTTAAAGACACTAGGACATAAATCACAATTTGGTGAGAGGAACATCCTTTTCTGCTGAATTGATTCTTTTACTCTGGCCCATAGACTGCACTGCTACACTACACTGCAGAGATGCATATATAAATAAGTCACAAATGAGTAAATATCCAAAGCAAACACTGAAAAATATTCCTAACACCAACAGAAAAGATTGGCCACCAAGATTCAAACAACTGCCATGGTTTTATATAAGAACAAAAAACGTCACCAAAAAAGAAGGCCAAGGAGGAGGTTTATGGATGTGGTGAGGGAAGACATCCAGGCAGATGTAGAGGACAGAGGGGTATGGAGACGGATGATCCGCTGTGTCGGCCCCTAATGGGAGCAGCCGAAGAAGAAGAAGAAGAAGAAGAAGAAGAAGAAGAAGAAGAAGAACTGAAATATGAAAAATACTCATGTTGATTTACTGCTAATACAAGCAAAGAGAAAAACACAGGCTTTACTGAGTTTTTCTACCTGTGCATTAATCCCTCTATCAATACATTGATTCTCCATCCATCCTTCCTTCCAACCATCCACCCATCTAGAATTCCTTGTTAAAATTCATCCACTGAATTGTATGTAGTCACTGGTGAAGGTGTGCATGCGCATGAATTGTGTATTAACACACTTTGTGCTTTTGTAATGAGAACCTGGTTTAGTTGAAAATAGTCTTCACTGCAATCCAGGCTTGGTAAGAAAAATGTCACACAGCTTCTTTTAGAGATCCGCAGTTACATAAAATCTTTGCTTTGGGCAACCAGCCACACAGGTCAGAGGTTTGGTAGACCCGGATGTGCTTTACAAACAAAGAAACAGATACGCAGAACACGGAGGCAGATGGGTGGTGGATTGGTCTGAGGGTGTTCATTCTGGAGAGTTTTGGGAGGAATTGTTCTGCATGACTCATGGCATTTCCTTAACAGGTGTGGGTCCTTCCTTGGTTAGAAAGTGTGCTGAGGGCTATCCAATGTTCATGCACCTTCTGTCTTGTGTATACAAGTGTGTGTGTGTGTGTGTGTGTGTGTGTGTGTGTGTGTGTGTGTGTGTGTGTGTGTGTGAAAGAAAGAGATAGATTGAGAGAGAAATTAAATTTCTTGGCCGATCTCTCAGGAAATGATGCCATTTTGACCCTGGATCACACAAAGCTTTGTTTCATTAACAGGGCTTAGTGTCATTTTCCATTATTATACCTTTTATGTGCAAACATGTTAGCTACACAAAAAGTACCCACGTTATTAAAACTAGGGCTAGTTTCCTAAACGCATTAAAGACAGTTTGGCATAGTGTTAAATATGATGCTTGCTTTACCATGTAATCATGATCTTTTTGCTGCTGTTCTTAGTATAATTATTGGCAGATATATTTTACACATATTTTTTTGTGTGCATTTACAGCACATGAATATGTGAGTGTGGGCATGTATGAGATTTAGGGATGGCTTAGGGAAAGAAATGTGTAAATGTAACTCTCTGGTATGAATGCAAAACATGCAAACAACAGACATGACTAATAAATTATTACTAATTATTATTTTTTATAGAATGAAGGCTTCTTTTGAATCTCTCCTGCACTTTTTGACGATCACTTCAACTGCCATTTATGGCTGTGCAATTTCACCAGGAATTGTTTAAAATTCTGTGAAATTATTAATACTGTCTCTGTTGGAGCTGTGTGTGTGTGTGTGTGTGTGTGTGTGTGTGTGTGTGTGTGTGTGTGTGCGTGTGTGTGTGTGTGCGTGTGTGTGTGTTTTCATTTCCGTACAGTGAAAATGGCAGTGCTTTCCTAACAGAGCCACCTCGTTGCATAGCAACTAACTTCCCATAGTGGCCCTGACCTCCCCCTCCCTGTTCAGTCTTAAGCTACACACTGCAATAAAATCTCTCCATCACCAGCTTGCCTTTACACAAGCCAAAAGAACGGTATTTGATACATATTCTATGTTTAAAAAAAAGAAACAGTTATACAATCCTAGCAACAGACTTATTCCTTTACTCTCCTTCTTCCTGTGAATACAACAGAGCTTCCATTTCCGCTCCTGTTCTTAAGGTGTACATAGAAATGCTCAAAAAAACACTTTATACAGTGTATGTTTGTAATTGTTTATATAATATTAAACCTTCATTACAATGTAAAACAGCACAGCACATCTGTTTCTACCTCCTCGTCAGTGAGTTGTCCTGAACTTGTGGCCTAATTTGGCAAAAAAGGCTTCTCCATTTCAGCTTTCATTTTGTTCAACTATGTAAATATGCCTACTTGTGTGCTGCAGGTCTGGGGGGGGTGGGGGGTGTATTGCTTTGTGTGTACAGCTTGTGTGCTGGATACTGTGAGTCCGAAGCACTTTAATTAAAAGCTTTAAAATGTGTCTCTCACCTCCTCACCTCACAGTCAGAACAGAGCATCGATGCTTGAAACGGATACATCCAGAAAGAGTGAGAGACGAAGTGTGTGTGTGGGAGAGACAAATAAGAGATAGGGAATAAAATAGAGATGTGTGAGGTAGATGAGTAAGAGAGAGAGAGAGAGAGAGAGAGGGTGGGGGGGTGAAATATTGTAGTTTGTGATTCTGCGTGACGCACCAGCCCACAGAGCACTGCCAGCTCTCGAGGACATTTTCTCACAAACTTAGTTTACTGGCTTCATCCTTTAGCAAGCCCAAGCTTTTATTATTCTACAGCAAAATCCTTGTATGCATGCTCATGTTAAATCTTTCATGTGGGCTCTTTATATATACCAATAAGTTGACGGGTAGTAGAGACGGAAAATCAGTAGTATACCTCTCCAGGATGCTCTAGCTTTACTTTGACAAGCTGCAAAAGTCATGCACTTCATTAGCTGTATAATCAGCATGATATCCTCAGTGCTGTAGTCATGCTAAATCTTGTATGAGTGTGGCTCTGGAATCCTCTCAGCTTGATATACAGCTTTTGGCTTCTTTCACCAAGCACTGACTAGGACTGTCATATTAGATAAGGTCACTGTCTGGAACAGATCACAAAGTAAGGTTGACTCTACCATATAATCATTAGTGCATAGCATATCACACATTTAGTATCTTTCTAGCATTGCATTAAATATAACCATTAAACAGCCTTTTAATATCATTTTTCCACATTATCTGGCAAATATTTAATATACACAAGACCAAACAAGAGCCTCTATTATATAATGTGGCTGAAAGTCTTATCCAAATGAAAGCTCATGAATAAAAGATGCCATCTTATTTGAGGCTTTTTATTTATTTATTTATTTTTTACAGTTGTGCCACTAATGAGTCTGAAACTCTCCTGGGTCAGTCCACATCCTATGTAGGCTGCACCGTATTTACAGATGTATATCCTTTTAATTGATTAGATAATAACTGTTTTGACCAGGAGCCAAATGGAATAAATAACATGCTCAATTTAATTCGCTGTGACAGCAGCATTTAGGTGATTATGTGTATAAACGGGTAAAATGTCATTGTTAAATTTCAAAACCAAGTGGATGTCTGTGTGTCTTTTTGCTCAAAGGTGGACAGAGGGTGGCTTTTTATCTTCTGCAATAATTAATTTTACGGGGTGAGGAGGGTGAGATGGGGATTGCTTAATTAGGTCCTTTTGAAAGGCACCTGCTCTTTGAGGTCCATTTGGAGAGCAGATTTGTATGACAGCAGTAACTTCAGTGTTTTGCAAATGAAGAGATGGAAAAAAAGCAAGTTAACAGGCCCGTGCGATTCTCAAGCTTCTAACCCCCAGCACACCCACGCACTGTCTTCTCATATCTGACAAGCCATGGCTTCTCTCACATCTCTCTGCCTCCTTCCTGGTTCTTCCCCACTTTCTTGCAAATCTTGGATATACTGTGAGCGTTTGTTTCTGCTCTCCATAACAATACAATATGACTTATTTCACAGCAAATTATGGGGTGTGTTTTCAAGAAAGGAGTTGTATTGAGTGAAAGGAAGACAATGCTTTTCTGATCGGAAAGTTACAGGTATGATAGGCCCTGCTAACATTATATATTCATCCTTGGTAATGCTTTAATAAAAGATGGGCTATCACATGATAAGCCTGACTGCATCAGGGAGAGGATGGAGAGAATTCTGTAAGCATTCAAGTGAATACTGCACTCACATGATAGTAGAACTGCAGAGGTGGTTGTGAGCAGCAAGGGGGCTGGCTGACCCATATTAAATCTGATCCATGTAAAATTAGAGAGATCCCTGAGAACGAATGCATTGTCATCATCTTGAATTTGTCCTTCATATTTAACAGACAAAAAAAAACCCTTTTCATTGTTGTGGCTAAATAAAACATGTTTCATGTCACCTTATCATCTAATTCTGTTTCCTGTGTCATGCATTTCCTGTGTGCAATGTCAAGGGCGAACAGGCAGACGGACAGATCCCTATACAAAAAACACATCTTTGTAATATATATCTATAAACAAGTTGGTTTAAACACTACCAAAATATTGTGTTGGCCTGTGGAGGAGGGGTGGATGAAGAGAGAATGTTTTCCGAGCCATGTTGTCATAGCATCATGCTTTTATTTGGTTCTTTGTCTGCACCGTGGATGCAGCAACCCTGATTCCCTTTGTCAGCTTGATCTGTCCTCACTTCATTGAAATAATCACTCAGACAGCTGCACAGCCCATCAACAGCAATTACATATAAGCAAATGTAGCCAGTTAATACCCGGAGAATCCTTCTATTAACTGATAAGTGATAATGCGGGTACGTCTTTATATACCTACTGTCAAGGTCTGACTTAGTAGTCCAGACCACAGTGACATATAATATTATTTCAGTAAACATGACATAAAATACTTTGTCTGTGTTTCCTGTTTAGCTGTCTTACATATAACATGAGAACTTGAATTTCACAATTCCACAATTAATTGTGAGTCAAATATTGCTTTTACAATTGCATTTGTATTGCTGAATGTACAGACAGCAGGCACAGACAAGTAAATAATATTGGCTAAGTTTTATTGTCTATTATAACTGTCTAATATCCTGCTACTGGAAATGATCATTCATCAGTTAGTTACCTTACATTCAGTTGCAACAGTGCAGATACAAAGTGCAGATGGCTTGTTTTTCAAAGGCTCTTTGGGTGGTACATTACTGAATAAAGCCACTTTACACCTGCTGTGCAACATAATCAGACCTTTCAACAGTCCATTCTTACATCTTGGCCTGATAGCCACATGATTATGCTTTTTCCTAACTTGATTTTTTTGTTAATTTGTGTAATTATTCTCAATTCTTCATGATACATTTTAAACAGCGAAAAACTCTAACCCAATCAAGCATTTTTTTTAAACATACATTTGGAATTGTATTCTATGGTTGCCATCAACCCTATTTGTGTTTAGTGGCGTTCATATATAAACACATGAATGGAAGTGCATTTTTTATAACATTGAAATAAATAATTCCAATAATTAAACAATAAGCTACATGTATGCCTGTTCATTATGCATTCAAACACACAACACAACGTCATAAGGCTAAATCAGCTCTAATCCTCTTTAAAGGGAAATGGTGGCTCAGTGGATAAGGTTCTGGGCTGCTGATTAGAGCTGAAATCCCAGCTATATCAATCTGCTACTTTCAGGTCCTCTGGCAAAGGCCTTACCCTTTAAGTGCTTAGCTAAGGTGTAAGTCCCTTTAAATGAAAGTGTTTGCTGAAAATGATAAATAATGACATACATGAGTATTATCTCTTCCATTAAGCGTATTATCTCTTCCACTAAATATTATAAAAGGCAAAATATTATTTGTAATATCTAAACCTAAAACCATTCCAAAGAGTTTTTAAAAGAACAAAGGTTGCTTAGCAACTTTCCCTTTACCCTTTTTGCTTTTCAGTAGGGGAGACAGCGTGACTAGGTATTATTGTACCTTTCACATCAGAAACTGTACTTTTCTCAGCTCTTTTAACCCTCAGTAACATTAAAACCTGTTCAACAAGCTCCTCCATCTATTGACAGCGATATGATGCATCAAACTACATGTACTCTCACCATGATTATTTCACCTAAATGTATCTAAATAGATCTAATTTGAAACTGCTTGATGTGCTTATGTAATTATTTGATTTGCTATACAATGCATAATGGAGAAAGTGATGTGAAAGAAATCATCAAAAACATTTATTCAAACCCAGGGATGATGCAGGCAGTGCAGTGAATACAAATTAGAGAACTGAATACTTCACATGAGCTTCAGAGACAAAGTAAACAACTTTGTCAAAAGCCATATTGATGATCACCTTGCAGAGCAATAAAAACACTTTTACTAAACATGTGGAGCTTTTTAAATAATTTTGACTTTACAGACCTGCTTTTAAAATACACTGTTATTATTGACCACAGGTGGCATATGCTGGACCATGTGTGCAACAGCAATTATATTAATGTATTATAATCATACGAGTTATTTAAGCTGCAAAAAACCCTATCAAGCATTTATCACAAGTCCACTTACAAGAATTTTAAATGCGCTGTCAATCAGGAACTGATTAGCAATCCACACATCCACAAAAGCTTTAATAAAAACATTATAGAACAGGTTTCCCTAAACAACGTGTCCTGCGTTGTGACAGCCTGTGTCGACAAGTGATCGCAGATAATTGTAGCTTTGTTAAAACACTGCACTGAGCTCATGTAAACAGAAACATTTGTGTTCCACAGTCTTAAGACTGATGGTGCATACTGTTAGTGTTTGTTGCCAAGACCTGTCAAAACACTTCATAGATACAATGCACTAGGACTGAAAGCTATCACACTTTACAAAGGTGAACAACACAAAGGGTCCTGTCCAAAAAGGGCCTTAGAGGAATGTGGTGTTTACATGAAAGCAGGCGTGCTTTCTTATTGCGCAGGAGCACGTGTTCTTCTCCAGCCAGACATCACTCTGTCTGTGAAGTCTCCAACCTCAGACAGTTCTAGAAAACAGAACTGTGTAATAAAGCGTACAATAGTCTCACTATATTCTCTCTCAGACAGTCTAACGGAGATTCAAGTAAACAAATATCACTCTTTTCCTGTACAATATTGGATACACCAAATACGTTCACTGGACTAAATTGGCCAGGCTTGGCCCGTCTGTCATGTCGCATGGGGGCCATTTTGGGTACACTAGAGTAATCTATCAGTCAGCAGCTGACAGAACAGATGCAAGCCTTCTTTGTCAGTATAGCAGATGCATTAAGTACAGATTGGGGTCATTACTTTGACGCCTCAAACACTGAACCCAAAATGGGGGGTTGACCCCAATGGGTTTTAATCAGTTGAGTGTTCAAATTAAAATGTATTGTATATGATAATTCAATATGTTTATTTATTTTTGAAACGCATTCTTAAAATACAGGGTTTGATGTGGGAACACACCATGAATGGACCAGTCCAATGCAGGTCATCATGTGCACACACTACATACTGTATTAGCCAATCCAGATATGGAATTTTTGATAAAATGTTAGGAAAAAAAATCATAGAACCTCGAGGAAACCTATGCAAACTCAGAAACCCGAGCTCAGGACTGAACCTGGTTATTTTGCCATTTTGCAGTATCTCTCTTATATAATTTGCTAGCAGCTGTGTGTTGGAATATGTAACCTGATTTTAGACATGCTGTCTGTCCAAATGCTTTGATAAGCTTTTTTTTTAACAGTTCTCAGTAAATCCTTGGCACTTGTTTGTTTGCTTCCTTCTTTGCCAGCTTTATGCACCAGCCATCTCATGAGTCAACGCCCAATCATCTTGCAAGAACTATATGGCATCATTATGCTATTGCATTGTAGTTGCATCACTCTGTGAGTTGGATTCTTGAGCTGCTAATGTGATGATGTGCAAGATTTGTCACGAATTCAGTGTTGAGCAAATTGGATGACATTGGCATGTGTTCACTATTCACCTGGAGACACACATTGCAGTCAAGTTCCTGACAGGTCTTTACAAATCACTGCTTGCTCAGTGGATGTGAATCTCCCAATCAGTAGGGAAAACGAGGGAACAACTTAAAAACAGACAGTAGTTTACCTCTGGCATAGTGGGACCTGCTTACTCTGTGATGGAGACACATATGTATTTGAGCCTTAGATAATTGCATTCACTTCAATCATTGTGCGTCTTCACTAACATTTCTTCCACTGCTGTATTTTTGGAATAGTGTCACCTAGATGACACTACTGTCAGTAATCTAGCAAGCTGTACAGAGCCCTGTGCACATTGTGCTTATGCACTTAAAGGCCGCGTGTTTTATTTGTAATCTAAATCCGCTGCATAAATCACTGCTTCTCTTTGTCAGGATATGAAAAGAACATTGAATCTATTCATACACTGGATAAAGGGAAAGCCATGCGGCCTTTCCCTGTCACATATGACATGGACAAATACAAGCTGTCAAACAGTCATTATTCACTCCTGGCAGGTAGAGTACAAGCAGGCTGCTGCTGATCATGCTTATTGCTTCCTCAGTACATGGAGTGACTGTATGCATTCCTTTTAACAAGTATTGTCATATTAGATTATGATTGTGACATTTATGCCTGATGTCATGGAACATATTAGTAACGCTTAATAAAACTGTTTCCACACACATTAATTATTACCTACCTGGCAGTGAGGTTAAATGACCAGCTGCTGTTGATCAGAAGTTTATGAATCATTTTTGACAACAACAGTGTTCAGATTCTGTATTTTTGTTTGCACATATGTGAATAAAGTAAACACAATACTTATATTAAACCACACTCCCAGGTTATTATTAGTTAATGGTCTTAAAACCTATTACTCAGTAACTACTATGAATTATTCAGTAACTACAGAGACTAATAAAAAGGGCTTCTAGGCATTTAAGGGGTTAACTTTAAAACAACAAATCCTTTTTGCAGTGCACTTCTCGTATGGAAGTCCATAAATAGCTCTTAAAGGATTCCTGGGCAGTAAACCATTTGCTGTATGATAATAACGTGAACCAGTGAGAGTGATACGCAGGGGATAATGATGCGATATGACTCATATGCCCCCTGGCAGCATACCTGTCTTATCATAAAATGAAGTATTTTTATTCTGTTGTTCACACCACTCATTTTGCAGTCTATGCTTGTAAGTAGATCCCTTTAGACAAGGATTCCTCCTCACAGATTTAGCAACGGAGCTCACAAACTTTAGAGAATAGCTGTATAATGTATCTTTCATCTTTTAAAATGAACCATTGTCTTTACTTTCGACGGCTAGAAACAGTTCCACTATCTAGGACATTGTTTATGGATTTTGCTGTCTTTTCTATGATAGACATTTTATAAGAAAGATCCCTTTAATCTTAAGGTTATTTCAATAAAAGAATTGACATCTGTTATAAATCTGTTATAGAGCCATATTTTTGATGACATTTTTAGAAACATTTGTTGCTTCTAATAGGGAAACACTCTGCAGGGAATTGTGGAAGGGCTCTAATCCTTATAGGGAGCTAAGAAACCTTATATTTCCAATGAACCCTGGAATATTAATTATACTAATAGTGTTCTATGAATGGAATCCATATACAAAATGCAAAGAGCTCTGGTCAACTAGAGGATCACCCTATTTCACTTTCAGATTAATATATACATATTAATCTAAGTACAATGCACTTTTACAATGCACATTTTTAATGTATGCTTGAGTTAAATGTGGATAAGTCAAGTCAATACCACTGGATATGTAACCCTTCCTGGACCTGACATTTGACAAGAGGAATTGTGTCTGATCTTCTCCTGCTATAGATTGCGATTGTGTTGTCAGGAAGCCACAGGAAAATTAAACATACAGACAGAGCTTCTGACCACTAAGAAGTTATGGATTTCAGCCTCTCTATCTCCAGATGGCAGTTTTTGATGCCGTTCTGTCATGGGTGGACAAGAGAGTCTGTGTATCATACAGCTTTTGCAGTGCTTATCATCTGTTAACAGATTTTACAGTGCCCTGAGGAGAGATTCACTATTTACAAGCTTTACAAGGGACATAAAAATGTCTGTGATTTTTAAACACCTTTTGCACATCTAATTCTCAAAGTAACAGTCAAGACAGATTATTTTAGTGAAAACAAATTAAAGTAATGCAGGGATGATTAAAGGGCATTATCACAAGTATGAGATCTATACAGTATGTTTTGTACATTTCAGTGGAAAAAATATACAGTAGTCAATCATATGCTGGTGTAAAAGAATCAGGTTTTATGAAAGAAAATGCCATATGTGCTGCCTTCTGATAGATCCAGGGTCCTGTTTAGAGTATCACATGTTCTTCCCATGTTTGGGTTTTCTTCAGGTTTCTCCAGTACTCCCATGCCAGTAGGTGGACTAGCTAGGCTTAAATTGCCCCAGGTAGGAAGGACTATGTAAATGTTTACCCATGGTGCCCTGGACCACCCTCTGCATCCGTTGTGACCCTAAAAAGAATAAAGTGCAGATTAAATTAAAATACTTTATTTATTTAAATAGACACATCAAGACAATCCAGAACTATCCATATGGGTTTACAGTTATATTAATTTTGTTAAGCAATGCCAAAACATTTTGGCAAGTCAGGAGCAGTGGACATTTGGCCTTTTGTGGATTAAGTGGCCATTTTAATTATATCTACCCATAACTAAGTGGTGCTGTAGCTTAGCAGCAGTGGGAGATCCCTGCCAGTGTCTGTAATTTTGCTTACTATTCTTTTCAGTTGGACATGCTTTAAGGTTGCAGCTTTTCTCTCCTTGTTGTGATTTTTTTTTTAAGGCTTCTCTTATTAACAATCTGTTTTTTATCCCTCTAAGTCAGTTGACCTTTTGTGCCAATCATGACACTGTAGCTGTATTAATGGTAAAGCTGTGAATAATGTATGTAATGGGTTACCTATCTAAGTTTTTTATTTATCATGAAGAAGTCAATGTTTTACCCAAATGGCTACTGGAAGAAAAAATTCAAAGAAGTCCTGTCAGTTCTTCAGGCCTACATAGTTGCTATGCTTCATATGTTCTTGTGCATTCAAGCAGGCCAGATAAATATGCTCTTTGCAGTATCTCGGCTCATCAGCAGTCAGATGTACAGGTGTGAGAAGTGGCAGGCTGTAGAGCCATGCTTCAATAAGAAAAGCCTGTTATTTCAGCTGGATGTAGATTTCCCATGTTCTTTTTATCTATACCCTCTTAGCTGTGTGCTGCTTTGGATCACAACACATATTTGAAACACATCGTTCTACCGCACATTGGTTTTTGAAGGTTGAATGATAAGCTTACAGTTGTACTTGTTCTTTGACTATGTTTGATATTCTATATATATTCTATATAAAGAAATCTAAATAGTGTCTTTGTCATAAATCAGCATATGCACACTTTGTTCAGAAGTCACTGAAGTGAGCAAAAGCCATTAGAGTAATTCAGCTGTCTTCATGCACAGCTGCTTCTAGGAACATATATTTGACAATGTGCACCTGTTTGACAACCTCCTACTTTCATAAAGCCTTAAGCTGTATAAAATATTTTTTGGTTAGGTACGTGTACAGAGTTTTTTTTTTTTTTTCCAATTCTTTTGAGTCATTGGCTGAAAAAACAAGATTCTTCAGTTATGGCATCCTTTTGTTTATTCAGACCACAAAAAATTATACATATCAGTATGGTTTTAGAATGCTCTTGAGACTCAAATAGTGTTAATATGTGTAAATATCTTCACTCTTGTGTAGGAAAGAATATAAGAAGACTCTAGGGACTTGGTGCATACTTAGGCTAAATGCTATGCTGATAGACGTTCGCTTGTGCCTGATGTACAGTCAAAACCTTGGAATAATTCATTCACAACTGTTGTATACTTTAGAAGTATCCTCACACCCTCAGTCATCATTAGAAGCATAGCACAGTTTTGCAAGACACCAACACCTGCTGTGCCACCAGGAATAGGCCACTGATTTCCCCTCTCTCTTCTGTTAGAAGACTGCACAGAAATCATCGTAACTCCTCGTTATCATTAGTGATATGTTTCTATCTTACATTTCTACAGTCATTATAAGCAAATGTTGGAAGATGGTTGCCAGTTTGCTCATCTATCAGCCAGTGAGCCTAAAATATTAATTTTTTGTATAGCCTAAATATAAAGTTGTGTGATGAATTCTAGGGCTTTGTCCCTAAAATCTTGTTTCATTACGTTGTTTGTTACGTTCCACATGTATAGGCTTTGTGAAATTTTGGCATAATATTATGATATGCTCTCCTAGTAGAACTTTTCTTACCGCATTGGGAAAGATGGCTAGGCTTACACTGTTAATTCTAAAGGAAGCAACAGATTGTAATTAATCCATATCACTTTACTCAGAAGTCTCATGGGTGTAAAGGAACAGGCATACTGTCTGTAAAATTCAGGTTTGTGTTTGTATGTGTCGGCTGCTTACTCACTTGTCTTCTAATTTGTTATATTTTACAATACAGAACCTGAGCTGCACTATATGGCCAAAAGAATTTGGACACCTAAAGCTGGAGGCACAGAATTGCCTATAATGCGTTTGTGTGCTGTAGCATCATGATCAAACCAAGTACCATGAAGACAAGGTTTGAGCAGGTTGTAGTGATGGACTTCAAAGCATTGTCATTATCTAATTTATGCTCTTGTAGCTAAAAAAATACAAATCCTCAAAGCTATGTACAAAGTAGTGTGGAAAGACTTAGAAGAATGGAGATCAACTCCGTGTTAAAGTCAATGCTTAAGGAATGGGTGTGACGGTCAGGTTTTCTCCTTTTTTGGGCATGTAGTCTATGCCTTTATTGTTTTTTTTATGCATTTAGTCTGAAAATCATCACATAAACCACCATTACGCTTATTGGGTTATCTTTCTCTGTCCATGAGATGTCCATCCATGAGAAAGTGTTTAATATAGTCCAGATATGTACATGTTTATAACAAAGGGTGGTGGACTACGGGAATACACGGTGATCAGAAGTGGAAATGTAATCGGGCTTGGAGGCGTGAGCCCGTGCAACAGAGGCGGTAGTCACGTGACCGTGCTGCCGGTATAGCAGAAGTTTTGCGCGTCAGAGCGAGCGCGGATCCCGAGCAGCATACACGCGCACACGGAGACCTGTTCCCTGCGTTCAGGAGCGTGTGCGTTCTCTGTACAGTCACATATACGACGGCTTACCAATTGTTTTTGTTGTTTTTCCCCCACATATTTGTATAATTACCATTTATCATTTTGAAGCTATATATATATATATATATATATATATATATATATATATATATATATATATATATATATATATATATATATATTCTGGACTCGTGCGTGTTTGGTGGCAGCGTCGAAACAAAGCATTTGCACACAAAACTAATGCAAATGGACTGCAACGAGAAACCTAGCTTTTCGAGAAAGGATTCGCCTGCGTTCCACTGAAAGTAAAGGAGATGCTTATGGGAACGCCTTATTCCTTATCTATAAGGTAAGTTTATAAGAGAAAAAAACTAAGTTTTTAATTGTGGGTTTTGTGTGTGTGTGTGTGTGTGTGTGTGTGTGTGTGTGTGTGTGTGTGTGTGTGAGAGAGAGAGAGTAATATTTCTACATCTACACGTCTGAGCGCTTCTCCTCTGCAGGCTGTAGACCGGCATGCTTTTCCCCGACGCGTCTTTGCGCATGATTTCCATTCGCCTGAAACAATTCAATGCATTCCACCCTTTAAATTCATCCTTTCTTAGGTGAACATTGAGGACCTGTATGTCACACTGCACTCTCAGGTATCGTGTAAAAGTCGTGTTTAAAGCGCAGGGGGCGATAATATTTTACGCGTGAAATGATCTGCAGTATTGAATAAATAAAGACAGGCGGATTTACGTAAACACTGTGTAGGATAATCCAGCCATGTGGGCTTTGTTTGCACTGTCAACCTGAAGATCTTGGACTTTTTTTTTTTTTACTTTTAAGGACTTCTCTGGCAGACGCTCCATCATGACCGATGGCGAAGGGAGAGAGCGCTTTCAATACCTGGAGAGTGGCGAGGTGAGAGTTCCGGTGTCGGTATTGTACCAGGCGCACGGTCATGGCCAAGCTTTTGGGGATGAGGAGAAAGGCAGTACATGGGGCCCAGATGTCTTTGAAGGCTCTAACAGCTCTGAAACCCGGGCATCAGCTGATGGTAGTGGTGGTGGAGGTGATGCTCCTGCTCCGGATGGTGCGTCTGAGGAGCAGGAGCAACAGCCGTACCCTGCGCTCGCGCCTATCGTCTTCTTCTGCATCAAACAGACCACGCGGCCGCGAAGCTGGTGCCTCCGGGTGGTTTGTAACCCATATCCTTTATTTTTTTCCTAAAAAAAATTTGTTTGATACATTTGTTATGTTCAGGGAGTTATTTCCAAAAATCCACTTTATTTAGATGGACTCACCATTGTTCTTAAAATCATGCAAAAAAGCTAAACTACATACTGCAGTTTTTGTGCAAAGTATTTCTTTTTTTCCACTTAAATAGCACAATGTCACATGATCTTATTGCCTGATTATTCTGTCACAGTCAATAGATTACTAGGTATTAGAAGAAAATTCCCTCGGCACCACATCCTAAAATCTCAACCTACATTTTACTATACACACTATATTGCTGAACACTTGGGTTTTTGCTGTTTGTTGGTCGAATAGTCTTGGTCGGTCATACAGTGTTTAATGTTAGTTTAAGGTTGTAAGGGGAGCAAATCAATTACAGCAGTATGGCAAGTTTTGTGGGTGTGTTTTGACCAAAAACTTCATCAGATAAGGTCTAATGTTTTATCTCGCAATGTAATTTTTTCCCCCACAGATTACACTTTTAGCAATGTTGCAATTAAGTGGCTTGCTTTATAGACAAACTTAATTATCTGTAGGGAAAAAAGGAAGTGAGCTACAAAGCATGTTTTTTTTCTGTTTCGTGTTTTATGATCTAAAAGTAAATAGTAAATACTTTACCCCTTTCAATCAGCGTTTATGAGCTATTGTTTTGGTAATTCGACGAGTACTGAGATTTGCCTTTGTTTTCCATGTACTGTAAAGCCTTCCATTTTATAGCTTTGTCTAATTTCCCTACTATAAAACCATATCAATTCCCACATGACTGCTATACAGGTTACCCAACATGCTGAGTGACAGCTTTGAGCAGTGCAATTATAGGGGTGATTTATTCACCTATCTCTAATGAATGTACTGTTGCTCTCATTATCTGCTGAGGGCATAGACAAAACCATGTGGAACACTAGCAGGAGCTGTAGAGCTCATGGAATTTATGTATTTTTGTATGAGAGATTTCTTTTTTTTCTCAGAACTCTTTTGTCTTGAGTTATTATATATTCACTGCATACACACAGATGTTGTTTTTGACCGTTTCAATTTGCGCTTCCATCATTGCTATCATCCTTTGGGGCTTTGTGTGAAGACAGAATCGTTCTATTAGACAGCATTCAGGAAGATGTCACTCTAATAATGTGTATTGCATGTATTGCATCATTTTACTGATAGTGGAGCTGGTTACATTGGAAAGAAAAATATGTATGACTACTAATTTTTTAGCTTTCCTCCGTAATGAAAGAGAACAACCAGCTCAGTTACACAGTCCAGTGTTATTCAGCAGACAGATCTCACTCATATTCTCCATTTTCTGTGCAATACAACATGCTATTAGTGTGACTTAGGGGATGGATTCAAGAGCCTCTACAAAGAATAAACAATTTAACTATATCAATATAGTTGGTGTTTGTAATATTGTAGTATTTAGATGGTGTTATATTTCATATTTGTAATACTGTGTAATTCTATTAGTCATGTGTGATCTAAATATTATCATTTAGAAGCTTTCCTGTGTTACTAATAGATAATAACATTTGCTGTTATTGATGATTAATAATTTATATTCTGACATGTCATATCAGTGACAGAGCTGGAATTATGCATGTGTTATGATAATGTGTGTCAGAGAAAATTTCAAAGAATGCTAGGAGGGATTTAAATAATGAAAAAGAACATTTGTACTGTATTGTTGCTAATCTTTCTTAGTAACAGAAAATCATTTTAGTTTATTGATCACAGTATATGATATGGTAGACAAAATATGGATAGTGCATTCCCTTTAGAGATTAGCCTTTGTAAAAATGTGTTTTGTGTGTAAATAAAGCGTACGGTAAATGTGTACAGATGGTGGTTATGCATCTTGTGTACGGGTGGGGTTATGGTCCAAGCTCTGTGACCCTGTGGAGACTTCCTCTTGGCCCACAATGACAGCATTCTGCTTGTTGAGTGCAGGCATGCTGCCTGGCCTGTGTCAAGTTGTTTTACCTGCTTTTTTTGCTATTTCTAAAAAAAGATTCCAAAAATGGAAATAGTTTTGGTTGGTTACATTTTTGCGAATTTATCTCCAGGAAAGTTCTTGTAAAAACAAAACATAAGATTTGACCAGTGGGTTGGAAGCAGCACAATTGTGGCCAAGTATCATTCTTCTGTTTTCCTCTCAAGCAATGATGTCATCTTACTGGCAACAAAATGAGCTTTACCTAACAGTAGGATGCATCTTCTCTGCAGTTTGTTGTACGTTCTGGTCATTACATCAGAGCGTGTATTTGTAGAAAAGATGAGTTGATTTGGCAGAGGCAGAGAGCTAGTATTGTATTCTGGGTCATGGGCTGCATACAGCGCCAGAAACAAAGAGCATGCTCTGGCAGAATGCACTCAGTCACCATGAGCGAGCAGTCTGTGAAATCTCAGCAGGAACGCACTTCTGAGCGCTCACACAGGGCACACCACAGAGTAACAAATGTGCACTGGCCTTATTTTTGAGAATCTAAATAAACTATACCTTGTGGTTCTGAATCAGGATCTCCAGTTTCTATGTAGTGTGCAAAACCAAACTTCTAGTTTGTTTATTAAAGCAAAATAATCAAATATTTCTGTTCATAATGAAACTCTATGGCTAGTTAAATTGATCAATTGAATGGTTTTAGGCCATTTATAAGGATTGAACCAATAATGTTGCATACTTGTTAATAGATTTCTGTGCAAAACAAACACAACCAATAAGGCCTGGACAAATATCCAGTGTCCTTCCTGCAGCCCTCTTGATGGCATTTTAATGACTTCAGATGTGAGGGTGTGATAAAAACATTGCTACAAAGGACAGTCTGTTAACATGAGAGCAAATAATAATTTTTATATGAGATGCTAATGCAGGATGGTCATATGCACAAATGCCCTATGGCCCTGTGATTATGCAATTTAGAACTCCCAAAAGATCTGGGTGTATTCAAATGGCATTTATATGATATGGTGTTCTGATCTGTAGTTAGTGATGCTTTGGATTTTATTAAGGGGTGTGATCATCCTCACAGAGATGTCTTGAATATTGAAGTATGTGGCAGTCTGATTGCCAAAGAATGGCATTTATGAGGATGAAATAACCAACTTCCACCACTTCAGCCCTTCTTGAATATTTAGCTGCGTTTTTTTCTGTTGGTTTCAACAAGTATAAACAGGATTGCTGATAAAGTCTAATATTATAAAATATTTTAAAATGCTTTTTTATGTTTATTTACATTGGTTCCCATAGGTTTGCTGTCAGTAAATAATAATAAAAAATAACAGCACCCCTGTAAAGCCAAACCTTGCACACCCTCAACATTACTCTTTTAGCTGGCCAGAGGTGACACATTTCCTATATGTCATGACCTCCAAGCTGCTGTGGGTCTCAGTAGATATTGATTTGGTAGCATAAGGTGTGGTGAAATAGACTTCAGTGAAACAGATTTATTCTAGGCTGACAGTTATAAACAAGAGACGGGGAAGCAAAGCACATAATTGAAAAGCTAAGTGGCCATTGATTTTTTTTGGCTGGCATGGACAAAACCTTCCAGTGAACCTCAAATCCAGCTGGCCCTGTGAACTATGTGGGGCGTGAACAGAAAAGATGGCATTTGTGCTGCAAGCAGGAGGTCACAATAGGACTCCCGCAAGGGATAAGGGCTTGCAGGAATGGGAGGAGATGTTGACTTCTTGCGTGATACGGCTAACAGGAATCCAAGCTACTCTTTTTCTGCACAATTCCTTCACTTACTAGTAAACATGATGCTGACTTGTTATACACAGTGGGATTCTTCATACCTGCAGAGAGAACTGAAGCACGTGTTGACGAGTTTGTTGGAAAAAAATTTCCTGCTCTAGTAGAAGTGTTTTACTAAAAAGAGTTTCACATAAATGAACATAGCTTTAATCTGTGTCTGAAACTGGAAAACCTGACATTGCAGCCATGCTGCAGGATCAAACAGATGACAAGGGTCGTGTTTCTGCGAGGCCCCGTCACTGTGTTGATTCAGCTGTTGTCTCGCATGTGTTAGTTTGGATGACGTGCAGATGCCTGCTTTCCTGCCGATGATTAGGTGTTAAGATCAGGCTGAGAGAGTGAATTACTTTTTCAATGTGTCGTGATTAGAGTTTCCTTCTGTTTTCCTTCTGTTTGTAAAGTAATGAAGGCTATTAACCTTAGTAGCTATATCCAGTATCCATTTACATTTACGGCAGAAGCCCTTGTCCAGAGCGACATACAAAAGTGCTTTGAGTCTTAATCAATAAATAAATCTACACTGGTAAGCTAGATCTTACCTTAAGATAAACCTCCCAACAGAGTTGTATGCTGAACAAAGCAAACTTGGTAAGTCTTTAAGTGTTTCAGAAAGAGTTAGGTCTTCATCCATCACTTGAAGATAGCCAGGGACTTCTCTGTTCGGACACCTAGGGGAAGTTCATTCCACCACCTCGGTGCCAGAACAGAGTAGAGCCTTGAAGAATACTTTCCTCTTACCCTGAGAGAAGGTGGTACCAGTCGAGTAGTGCTAGAGGATCTTAGACAGTGTGGTGCAGTGCAAGGTGTGATGAGGTCTCTCAGATAAGAGGGTGCTGGTCCATTTTTGGCATGTGCAGCTACCAGGAGTCAGTGGAGGGAGCGCAGCAGTGGGGTGATGTGGAATAACTTGGGCATGTTTAACACAAGTCACGCAGCTGCGGTTTGGATAATTTGCAGTGGATGAATAGCATTTAGAGGAAGACCTGCCAGCAGAGAGTTGCAGTAGTCCAGTCTCTAAATAACTGAACAAGCACCTGGGCAGCCTGTGTGGACAGAAATGGTCAAATCCTTTGGATGTTGTAGAGAAGAAATTGATGGGAACGAGCCACATTAGCAGCATGTGAGGAGACAGACAGTTGATTGTCCATAGTTACCCCAAGGTTGCGAGCAGTGGCTGAGGGGGAGAGCAGAGAGTTATGAAGAGTTATTCTGAGATCCTGACCTGGAGATAAATCACTTGGGATGACCAGCAGTTCGATATATCCGCCAAGCATGCCGAGATCCGATGGGAAGCTGTGATATCTAAGGGCTGAAAAGAAAAGATAAGTTGAGTGTCATTAGCATAGCAGTGGTAAGAAAACCCATGTAAGGATATGACGTTACCAAGAAAATGGGTATAGAGGAAGAAAAGGAGGGGACCAAGTACTGAGCCTTGTGTGACACCAGTGAAGAGTCTGCGTAGGGCAGATGTGGACCCCCTCCATGTTATGAGCGACCTTCCCGGTAGGAAGCAAACCATTCCCATGCTACCGAGGCTCCTGAGGATAGACAAGAGAGTATTATAGGCATTTTGTCTATAAAAAAAAAAAATCAGGAAAAAATTTGAAAAAGATATTTGGAAAACAATTCCACATTTTTTTTTTTTTTTTTTTGTCTTTTCTTTTGTTAGAATTGATTTTTTATTGTACTCACACTTTTTTCGTATTATAGTTTTATTATAGTTATTATACTTGATATTTACTGTGTATGATTTTTGTTACAAATTATTTCAATAGTTACTCAAGGTTATATATTTTAAAAAGACTTTTAGAGTCAAGGTTCAAGACTTATCTTGAATCATGCTAAGGGATAAATTTTTAAAGATGTTTTTCTCCTGCTGGCATCAAAAGATTGGTGAAACATTGCACTCTGTCCGTTATAAGTATGCATTATAAAAAATGGTAGTACTCTCAAACATAACTAAAAATATGTTGGTTGCGTCGTTGCTGGTTTGCATAGTCTTAGAGAAGAAAAATAATATTTTTTCATGTCCATCGTTCATTGCAATGATACATTTGAATACATATTTGCTTTGAATATGCATTAACCTTAGAATTATAGTAATGCCTTAATCAGAATTTTGTACAAATGAGTAAAGTTATATAACTCTGTAGTTATATGATATGTATTATATGATAAACTATGCATATGATTGGGCTTGTGTGTGCAATAAGACTTTACTGTTAAAGCTCAACCCCCTTCTCTCTCTCATGCTCTCTCTCTCTCTCTCTCTCTCTCTCTCTCTCTCTTTCTCTCTCTCTCTTCATGTGTGTTACTGGCACATGATCTCATAATTGCATTTCCCTGGCTCAGTCCCTTCTGGACCTTCATGTGAAGGAGAGCTCCAACTTGCATGCTCTGCATTTGCTAAGGATGCTCAAAGCTTAACCTGATGAATAAATAAAAACCAGACTGGAAAACGGGTACTAACAGCAAGGTCTTTGCCAGCCGTAGTGAGGGGTTGTCATGGCAATGTGCATGGAGCGTTTGTGTCGAGCTTATGAGGAGGATTCTCTGCAAAGGCTGCACACTTTGCAGTGTTACTGCAGTGTTACCACTTATATTCAGCTCACACTGCAGGTGTTCTGGGGACTATGTTGTGAATCAGAAACATAATTACACGAATGTAATGTTTTCTGAGAATATACTCAGGAAAGAAAAACATTTCCAGATAAAACCACTTTGTGTTTTTCTAGTTATAAATGTGAAGGAAAAAAGACCAATTACCCTAGTGTTGAATGTAAACATATTCTGAAGTAATAACATCAGGAGTCTCTAAGTGTTCTGGTTATTGTTAATGATCAATACTTTTATAACTCCCCCACCTTTTTTAGAGTTCTTCCTTGTACCATAGAAGTTGTACATGATCAATGACCGACTTGTTGGAGACCTAAACATCTGTGGCATGAACTTACAGCGCACGCAATTTCATGTCTTTAACAATGTGTGAAGTGTCTAGTGTGCTGCACAGAGCAGAGATAGCAGGAATGCAGGTGCATTTACAGAAATGCATCAAGACATTAAGGTACAGAGGTTAGGGGAGCCAGGTACATCTACCTTGCATAGGGATCCTAGTGTGGAATTAGTGGCTGTGTCTCATTCTTAATATATTATGAATGTCAGTAATGATAAGTACTTTTATAATGCAATCATTGTTAAATGCAAGTAACCTATGTGATATAATGTGTGGATGTCAACCACACCCATGTTAGTCAGTTTTTGTAACAAGTCTTCAAACATTCTTACTTTCTCGGTTCTTTCAACGCAATACCTGATTCCCGCTGTGTATCATGAAAATTATTATAAAACATTATAATAATAATAATAATAATAATAATAATAATAATAATAATAAATAATTTTTGTGCAATATCATCTAACCTAACATCTTTGTAAATATATATATATATATATATATATATATATATATATATATATATATATATATATATATATCTATATATATATATATATATATTTTAGAGCAAGATCTTTTCATTTCTACTGTAAAATTCTGAATTTATGAACAGTGTGTGGCAAGCAGCAGGACATACTGCAGTACTAAAATTAAAGCAATTATTTAAAACCTGTGTGCCAAAAAATAACAGGGATCAACAAGAAATCAAATCTAACATTACACTTAACGTAATAAAACTGTAACATTGCAACATTAAACATTATTTTCACATGTTCAAAGTAACATTGTAATATCATTGCATAATATGGTATTTAATTTGCACTTTTTCCTGATCTGGAATTTCTGTGCTTGAAACGCTGGAAATACTGCATTTGAATGATTGTCTCAAACTGGAGTCACAAATGTTGGAATAATAAAGAAAGAGAGAGAAAACAAGAGACATCAACCCTTTTACAAAGAAATTACACAAGTGAAATAATTAAATAATAACATTATTAAAAAAAAAGGAAAAAACATATGGTAATTTAGAGATTGTCCCAAGCCGCTGTCAAACATGTGGAATAATGAAACACCAATGAGGCCTTTGACGTAGTAAAAATAGATAATAACTCAGCATAAAAATGCATGTTTCACTTCATCTACACATTTGGTTTTTACACTAAATAAAACCATACCTAAATGTGGATAAGTTTCATATAGAGCCGATTTGTGCAACGTGTTTGTGCAACATTTTGGCATATTTGCGATAGATATTTCTAGCAAAGTAAAATTAGCGTCGAGATGACAAGTCATACACACCTACTTTTCATATAGTGGATTTCACAATGTTAATCAAGTTACAATTATTTGCCAACAGAGTTGTTTTAAAGAAAAATTCTGTTTGCATATACAAGCACAAAAAAGAGGAATTTCATTCCCATGCATTTAGATTTTTTCATTTGCCAGATAAACATCCAACAGCAGAGATGCCATAAGGTGACAAGACATTGTATATATTTTATGATCAAATGATTGGAGTCCTAAACACCCGTGGCCTGCACTTACAGAGTCGTGCAGGACATCATTTAATGTCTTTAACAACACATAAAGTGTGGTTTGAAGATTTGAAAATGAGCTGTATATTCAACACCATCCTCTAGCTCTGTGAACCACAGGTACAGTCTGACTGCAGTGTCAAGTGCGTTGCAACACAGAGTAGGAAAAACAGAAATGCCAGAAAATTTCCAGAAATGCATCACCACGTTGAGTTGCAGAGCTCAAGAGAGCCACGTACATTTCCCTTCAATAAAGAGACAAGTCCTGATGTGCTATTAGTGGCTGTGCCTCTCTCTGTCCTTGAAATCCACTTTGACATCCACGAATGATGCAGATCAGAGTGTGAAGCACTAGCACAGCACAGCAGCAACATTCAACGAGCTGTTGACTTACATTTAGACTTCCTTTGTTAAATTTAATTTCAGTCCTCCAGCCAGAGCATAATCTATTTCACATTTGCCCATCCAAAGGATTGGGGTATAACACAATATACTGATTTAATCAATTAGCACTTATATTCATTTTGAAGTAGCAACTGCCATACTAGCAGACAACAGATGACGCATGTAGAAAAAATAAGCTTGAGATCACATTAAGCTCGGTTGTCACATTAGTTTTACATTAGTTACATTACATTACATTAGTTTTACAGACTAATGAAGCTTTGTGTGTAAGCTTGCTGCATACATCTTAAATAGCTAATTGGTAGCTGGACATGTCTTTGGCATCGAGACCCAGGAAGCAATAAATGATTCCTACTATCTGATACAACAGCAAAACTTGTCACACAAAAGACTGCCCTTAGGCTCTTTCCTGGACCTGAGTATTATTTCCTAATTTTGAAGGAGCTACACAGAAAGCAGAAGAGACCACACGGGTGTGTGACACAGGCAGCCCTGAATGCAAAGTCTCATGTCAAAACAGGGAGCAATCAAGCTACCCATGCTTATGATTTATAGAAACTCCCATAGGATCCTGGTTTTCTGAAATCAGTGGCTACTGCACTCACAGTATCCACAGAGTATTGTTAACAGATGGCAGGACTCCACCCTACAGAGGTGCACGACCAATTATGATAATTACAATGAAAGGGCAGTCGCTTATAGAAAAAAAACAAAGAATATATGTTCCGAGAGACGTAGATGTCTTCTAAAGTAATCATACTATATATGATAAGAGCAGTAAGCATAAATGTTTGTAAAAACAGATCTAATGAAGTCATATTTCAGCCACACAAACAATTCCTCCACCTCCTTGGACTGACATATCAACTTATGTGAGAAAAAAACTGAACTTGTAAGGAAGCCAGGAAAGAAAAGTGGATCAATGACAGCTTATTAACATCCTCAAAAGCTCTGAAAAATTCTGTACTGCAACATTTTCAGTAATACTTAGAAGGAACCAACAAACAAAGTGGTGGTTTACATCAAACACAAGGGGGAGCAAATTTTCAAATGATAATAAAGTAATCGAACAAGCTCTGGAATCAGATGACAGTTGTCAGTTGACGGTTGTCAGAAGACAGTTGACGGCAGCATTGTCTTGGAGCAAAACAGGTTGAAAAAAGGAATGATGGTTGTGACTTTCTATCTACTGAATGTTGCTTTTAATTGTACAGATGTACATCAAATATGTAGGTAAATGTGTAAGAAACGAAGTAGCATTCGCACTGCATTTGCACGTCTAGTAATGGATCTAGTATAAACCATACCTTCTCACCTGCAGTATGGAAAGCTGTGCTAAGTGGAGAATTCTGATCCATCATCCTTGATGTGGATGATGGACAGGTGAATAGTTGGGTAAAAAGCTTTTTAATCATTAGAGAGTTAAATATTTATTAAAATAATTAATATCAACTTCATATTTATAGTAAAACCATGACCAAACACAACCAAATTCAAATTGCAGTTTAAAAACTAACAAAAACTTGTAAAAGACCAAATTGTAGTCTGATTAAAAAACCAAAACAAAAAAAAACCAAGAAACAAATGCAATCAAAACACTCTGGAGTGCCCTCTACAACCCAATTTTGAGGATATAATGTTTTGCCCTTTATATAATTGCTATGCTGGTGCTTTGCTTCAGATCCACACAACACAAACAGATCATTCTGTATTTTCAAAATGTTTATATTTAAATGAACAGAGAAGCTCATAACCTGTCCAGGTCTAGGTTTTTGGTGGATTGTTGGATGAGGGGATTTCTTTCAAGAATAGTACTTACTAGGAATTACCTGGTTGCCAAGCAACAGACATGGGCATGCCTAACAATATAAAATAGAAAGAAAGAAGATAACTCCTCTGTTAACAAGGGCTCTGCTGATTCAATAGCATTCATTATGCATGTTCTAGGCTAGGAAAAGTGCAAAAGAAAAGGGTAAAAGAAAATCAGGGAGGTTGGGTGGGTGGGAAGGGGGTGCAGGGTTTTGGAACAGATGACTATATTAGAGGAAAACTATCCATTTTTTTTTCATTGGATGTAATAACTGAACAAACATACATTAACTGTATATGTGTATATATATATATATATATATATATATATATATATATATATATATATATATATATATATATATATATATGTAATCCCCGCTTTACCACAGTTTGAATCTCACACGGGTGGCATCTGTTTATCATTTACTGTGGACAGTTTTAAAACGGAACCACCACGATAAACAGGGGATTACTGCATATATATGTGTGTGTGTGTGTGTGTGTGTGTGTGTATACTGTATGGTTTATAGCAAAACATCTTACAGTACTTATCTTGTAAGACATTTATTTTATTCTGGGGCCTAGGGACCTGTGCTGTACTTCATTATTAGCAGATTTGGGTCATTATCTCAGAGCTATTAATAGAAAGATATTTTGTATGGTCACACTATGGTTACCTGAACAATACACTCCAGGGGAAGAAATTAACCATGACCAAAATGACAAATTATAAAAGTTTTTAATGGTCAGAATATTTAACAAAAGCACACTGATACTGTGCTACCATTTACATTTGCTGCAGTGACGTGTATGATGGGAAAAGCAACTAATAGGAAAATTGAATTATATAGTCTTCTTGCAGAATCAGACATTGCTTAACTGGTTTTACCTGAAGGTCATGCGCTCAAAATCCAAAAATGGGCCTTTGTGCAAGGCTTTTAACACTCAAATGCTCAGTTATATAAATAAGTACATGTTGCTCTGCCTGTCAATTTCCATAAATAATAATGATTAGGTGTTTATTATAAATTTCAACAATTGTTTCTATAAATATTCTGTGATGATTGGTTTTTTTCAAAACAACTAATCCAAATCACGTAAACATTATTATTAATAGACACTACTTTTATTCTACAGTGTTTTCATGTTAAAACACTACTCTTTCCCACATGCCAAAAGAGAAAAGTGTTTGGTCTTTCTTCTAGAGATTATGAGCTAAAATCCTGAAGATGCTGCAGTCAATTGTAAATGGAAATTCTAGAGAAAAAAGCGTCTGTGTTCTTTGTTATGCGAGATGTGAACTCTTACCCCTGTCAATCACAGAGAAACTAGCTAATCATAGGCATTTGCCAGCTTGTGTAGGTGAAAGAGGGTAGGTAGCATTTTCCTCAGGGCATATTAACCTGCCCGGAGACAGAACGTTAACAGGCAACTTTCACATAAATCATAGGTATGAATTAGCAGGTGAGAAATTGGGGCACAACCACATTTCTGCAAAAAGTCTAAAATAAGTTAGTGAGTGTTTGTGTAAGATCTAAAACTCTTACATCTACAGCATACAGAATTAACCCTTATCTAGAGTGATAATACAAAAGTGCTTTATAGTGTCAATCAGAAACAACTCTTCAGGCTGCTCCAAATAGGTCAATATCAACAACTTCGATTAAACTAAAACACAAGACGATAGGAGTTGGTATAATGAAGTGTGTATTTATATAAAATTATTTATATTAGTAAGCTATAAATAAGTCAGTTTTTCTCTTTCCTATTATATCCCTTACCACTGCTCTGCTCTCCTCACATCCCTTTTGCTCTCTGATTTTGACCAGCCTTGACCCTGAACTCTACAAATAATAGCTTTCCAAAAGAATAATACATAATACAAAATAAACAAGGATGGTTTTCCACTTGGTGGACCTTTTAAGTGTGTGGGAAACTGCCTTTAATGAGGTTAGATTGTTTGACATTCAACCCTGAAGTCCTGCATGTGCTTTTCCTCTCTATTTCTTTGATACAGGCTCAACTAACACTTCTAATCTTTAATGGACAATATTATATCTATATTGTTATATGTTTTACACTGTATGACATGATTACATGTCTGCACTTGTGTGAGTATAAGAGGAAGAACTAAAGTGAAGTAATTCATGCAGAAATATCAGTTTTGCTGGACTTATGTGATGCGAGTCTATGTCAGCTGCCCACGCAGGAGCTATCCATCACCATAAATAAACACATCCACATATGCAGGGATCCCAATATAGAGTCCTTATATAATGGTTCTAATGAAACATTACCGCTATTCTGGACACACAGAGACTGCATGATTTAAGAGGACAGGGTGTTAAGTGAGGGAGACACAGCAAAGCAGTCTGGGACCACACAGATTGTTAAGAGGCTGAGTGGAACCCCTGCTGCATTTGCTGTATATATTTACACACTGGTGTTTGTTTTTCGTTGAGCATGACCATGTGTTTGTACGAGTAGCTGGGCCGCTGCTTCCTAATTTAGGTAAATTATTGAGCAGCTGACGTGTCAAAACTCATAACAGCGAGATATCGGGATAATAAATCTCTGCCTGGGCTTAAATCATGCATTCCTTAGTCGGCACCACTTGGGGTGCATGTTACTGTTCACACTTGTTATGCTGCTGAACAATCTAAACACAGATGTACATGGCAGAAGGAATGTGATGAAGAAACAGTTTAATACAATTTCTGCACACACACACACACGCACGCACGCACGCACGCACGCACGCACGCCCGCGCGCGCACACACACACACACACACACACACACACTGTTCACTGTGTCTCTGTTGACTTTTCTGGTGTACACCTAGCTTATGATCTCCTTTGTGAATTGCACTCTGAAGGTCAGTGAGCTTGTCATGTTTTGGTTACAGTGATGTACAGGAGTCAACTAAGGGTCAGCACATAAAACTTGTGAAAGTGTATGTGAATGACAGGTCCATTACCGTTGTGTTTATGTATCCTGTGAATTACAGGTGTTGGTGTTTACCGAGTACAATTTATAATTTAACTGAATCTAACTGAAATGTTGTGTTTATGTGCCCTATTAAATTAGCCTTAGTTGCAGTTTGATTACCTTGTAACAGAAACGCGTTGCAACTGCGAAAACTTGAAATGATTGTTCGTTGTTGTAATGACACTTGGATTATGGCCCAGAACTGCATGCTGGTATTCCTGCACTGCTCTGAATAGGGATTTATGGTTGAGGTCATTACACAAATATGAGACAGAAATCTTTCCCCCATTGAAAAGATGGAAAATCTGAATCTCAGGAATGGTTGTGTGAATCTTGTTATGTGTGTCAGGTCTCTGTATCATAAATTTTGGTAGGGTGAGTTCTGAGTCAGATCAAAGTCTACAGTGGATGGGGATGGAAAAAACATCCCATATCTTACAATTTTAAAATAGACTGTGAGACTCAAAACTTCAAAAAGGATTTTTTTTCTCTTGCAAATATACTCACATGAGGCGCCTGATGAAAAGTAATGAAAACAGCAAATAGATTGATGGCATTTTTATTTTTATTTTTTTTATAAATGAATGCAAGGCTGTTTGTACATCAAAAGGCTACATTTCTCACTAATGTTATCTTTGGATCATCTCAGAAGGGTTTAATATTTTATTGTAAAAGAGACTACTACTTCTTTCAATGTAAAGGAACTAGCTGCAGAATAATTTGTTTGAAAATATCAAGCCAGCATGGTCCGGTGGTCAGAAGCTGATCGGTGGTAATGGGTTAGAGAAGAGCTAACAAAAAACATGAATGAGAAAAGATTATCTATACTATGACTACTACAGTAAATTAGTAACTTACTAATGTTTTGTAATTCTACATTGAATGCACACTATGTCTTTAATTTTAGATTTTAAAAATGTTATGCAAAGTTTTTGTTGTGTAAATGTGTTTTCCTGTCCTGTGTAATAAAAGTATACTTGCTGAGCATAAATATACAAGCTTTTTCTTTATATAATTTTATGTTAATCAGTCACATGAAGTTATGGGAAAGAGTAGTGGAAGCCAGGCTGAGAGAAGAGGTAACCATCTGTGAGCAACAGTATGCTTCATGCCAAGGAAGGGCACCTCAGACACATTATTTGCTTTGAGAATGTTGATGGAGAAGTATAGAGAAGGTCAGAAGGAGTTGCATTGTGTGTTTGTGGATTTAGAGAAAGCGTAAGACAGGGTGCCAAGAGAGGAGTTGTGGTATTGTATGAGGAAGTCAGGTGTGTCAGAGAAGTATGTGTGGGGGGTGCAGGACATGTATGAGGACAGTGTGGCAGCAGTTATGTGTGCAGTAGGAACGACAGACTGGTTTAAGGTGGAGGTTGGATTGCATCAAGGATCAGCTCTGAGCCCTTTCCTGTTTGCTGTGGTGATGGACAGGTTGACGGATGAGGCCAGACAGGAGTCTCCGTGGACCATGATGTTTGTGGATGATATTGTTTTTTGTGGTGAAAGTACGGAGCAGGTTGTAAATGAGAGGGAGGGCAATGGAGTGGTATGGTTGCAGGGAGAAGATGTGGAGAAGGTGGAGGAGTTCAAGTACCTGTGATCAACAGTGCAAAGTAAAGGAAAGTGTGTTAGAGAAGTGAAGAAAAGAGTGCAGGCAGGGTGGAGTGGGTGGATAATGGATGTGGTGAGGGAAGACATGCAGGTGGTTGGGGTAAAAGAGGCAGATGTACAGGACAGGGGGGTATAGAGAAGGATGATCCGCTGTAGCGACCCCTAATGTGAGAAGCCGAAAGAAGAAGTAGATTTTATGTGCCACTAATGTGTCATTTCATGTGACTTATACTGTAGAAAATACATGGCCTAGAATCAGCTGTTTTCTGCATCCTTTAATCTCATGTTTTACACCGATAGTTGTGAAATCAACACACATTCAAGTAGTGGTCAAGTAGGACCTGTGGCTGTGGCAACAGTCTATGATGATGTAAGACGCATAAGTCTGAAAATCTTTCCAGTCTGCCAAAATCCGACTCGGCAGCTCTCACTTTGAATTATTATTTTTGGCTTTTTCCTGGATGACTCGCTGCATTGCAAGAACATCAAGTTTCAGTGTTAGTGTGGCCAATCCTATCCACAAAGGACTACTGTAACTACAGCTTTTCATTGCAGTCAAAAAAGATCTTTACCAATTTTTTTAAATCAGTTGATAATGGCTTTTAGGTGTGGCTAAAATTTGACTGGAAAGAATATCTTTAGAAACACGTGTGTCTTTTATAGATAACATTAAAAACGAAGATTTCTTCTGTTAATATTTTTTTTAAGAAAAGTTTTTTTGTGTGCCGAAGCTATGTTGGATTTTAATAGAGAGAGTTAGAATGATTTATAGGGGGTGATACATCTGTACATTTTTGTCACCTACAGTATTCAATTTTTTAAGAATTCAGACAAAATTGTCTGTGCTCTCATAGCTCAGTTTCATGCTGCTAGTGAGAAGTGTTTTACTCATCTGCAGTGTGAGCACCACCTAGAATTGTACTTCTTTTAAAGTTTGCATTTTTAAATGAAAAACCATGTGTTGCAAGTCCTGTCCTTGAACAGCACTTGCAGTCTGATTACTTCCTGTATTGTCCAATTTCACACTTATATTTCACAGTTGTTGCTAGTAGGAGGTATTTAAAAAAAACCTTGGCACTGTTCATGCAGCCTTTGCAGTTATTCAAACCAGCACAGTGGTATTACATTAATGAATTCCTGAAGTCCAATTGTAGCAGGCAAGTCCTTCATAGAGCAATTTCAGAAACAAGAGCAGGAATTATTACACACCTAATTCAGCCTGGGACTTTCTTTTATTGATTTGAGACAATTATTGTATTGTTAATGCGTAATATGTTTTAATATCTTTAAAGCTGTTATGTTTAAGAAGGGTAATGCTGATTTATTAATGTGCTATAGCTGGTAATGGTGTACTTATGTAATACACTCGGTCCATGATTTACTAAAATGGCAGATAACGATTACTAGTTTGTGCAGATAAATTGCATGCACACTTACAGGACATCATGTGGGTGATTTACAAAAAGAACTGAGTGAAGGGTATTATGTGAACAGTAAGGATCGAAAGCATTATGTAAATTGTGTTTTTTTTCGTGTGCTGTTTGCTTTGAATTCCCTCTGTGAGAAGATCATGGAAAAGTAAAACATTGAACAAAGACTTTGGGACATGTGAAAAAAACATATCAAATTTTATATGAACATAATATGAGTGTGTGTAGATATCAGTTTGGAATATGTTTAATGAAAGCTTTTCACTGTACATAACTTTATAGCTAAGTAATCATTGAAGCACAAAATTCTGATTGTTAGTGTTGAATTAGCACTGTTTTATGAGAATGAAAAAAACAATTGTATAATTAAGTGTTTTGCATGTTTAATATTCTTTCTTCTAAGCGTAACAGTACATTCTCTGGCCATGTTAAGACGCTTTATCTGTGCATTTTACTTTGCCTCAAATTAACATGTGCAATTTGACATGCCTATAGTCTAAACATAACATCAGCATAGTTTGGGTTTATCTGCAAGCTGCAAAAAAGTATTGGAAATTGAATGTATTGAACAATGGAGAATCAAACGTAGTATTGGGAAAAGCATTGACTTTTTAACAACCTTTTGAAAATTTATCTGATGTTCTATAGCAAATCAGTTAAGCTTTGACATGAACAATGACGTTGATTGACAAGGGTGTTAGTTAGGATCCTCAGATGATTACGTATAATGTCCTTCAAGCTGGTAGGCTTTGTACCTTTACTTTCTGTAAGAATGCTCTCACTCATGATTGTCACTCTATAGTGATAGTGGGCTTTATGAACAGATCTGTCAAGTTGACTAGAAGGCTCTGATGATGACAGGGTGGGTATTTTTACATTAATTGGGCCCCAAGTAAATGCAGTCTAAGTTGGCTCTATACAAAAAACTCTAAGCTTGTATTGCAGTATAAACAGCTTGTATCCAAGGCAACAGTTGGCTAGAAAAAAAAAGTAGGCAGTACTGGAGCTGGTCATGCCAGCTCATATGCAATCAAAAGCTCAACTTCTGGCTTTGTTAATTTGAAGAGCCCTGTCCGTGTTTGTGTTGTAGTCAGTGACAATGTATTAAGTTTACTCCTGGAGCTTATGGGGCAAGCTCATCACGATGGAGAGCAGGTTGTGGACTAAGCAAGCAAGCTAAGGGAACATGCCAGAAATGACCAGATTGTGCTACAGCCTGTGGATGAGTAGGCACAGAACACAGATTACCTCTATTACACTCATTGTACTGCGGGCCTCAGCCCAGGCATGTTTGCTGTTGTTGTGCTTACAACATGCACGTAAAGCAATTTAAACCCACTTGCTACAGCCTCCACTGGGATGACATATTTTGGCTTTGTGTCCTGTGCAGTGCAGCACTTTTTTAAAACTCTCTCTAAACCTATGCCTTTGTTCTTTCTAGCCTGTAACAAAACAGCATGCTAAGCCTCAGGGAATCCTGCTGGCATCCACCAAGATGACTTGTGTGTATGGTTTAGTGTAATCCACCGTATGATGTGGAAGAGGTCATAGCTATTTAAGAAAAGATCGATCTATGGCTGTGCTATTACAAATCACAGCAAAAACCCAATCATGCAAAAGTTTCCACAGCCAAGGTTTTAGTATATTTATATTTAGCATAATATGTTATTTTAATTGTGGTATGAACACAGGCCTATGCATTATTCCAAGCAACACTATTAAATTAAGCCTGCAGTACTCTGCGTGAGTTGCAGTCTGTTTGGTTTTTCTACATTAGGCATTTGTGGATGCAGTATACTGTAAGGCTTGAAGGAAAACACAGTTTAACGCAGACAAGCGAAAACAATTGCTCTTGTTGTACGTTGTTAAGTAATGGATCCAGCTGTGCTGTGCAACAAATTTGTAAGGCCCTTGCTGTATTTCTCGAGGGGGTTGTTGAAGGCCTGCTCTGCCATCAAAGGTCTGAAAAAAAGAGAGCACTGAACAGGAAATGTAATTACTGATGTCAAATGACATGCGTTGTGTTCTTGGTTGCTGCATCATTACACTAAAATGATTACGTATCAGCATGGCGGTAACAAGAAGCATGTAGTTATCTGCTGGGAAATAGCAAGGATGTTTATTACAGGGTTTTTTGTTTGAGGATTTTAAGAAAGCAGTGACTAATTATGTTTATAACAGGCGATATGGAACCAGTCTGACACAAGTGACCTTTTGCTAATATTTTGGAGGAAAAGATTGGAGTGTGCTTGTAGGGTGAGTTTGTATGAGAAGTGAAAATTTAAATGACATTAGGCCAGAACATGGAAGGAAAGTAACTCTATCAGAATGTGTGAACCTCAACTTTGGAGGCTCAGTAGCACCAATCTTCTGAAGTGTGCTGCTTTACTCACAATACACAGGGGCTCACAGCATTATAGTAACTGTAATAAGCACATTGGTAACGTCTCACTTGAGCCAAAAATGGCAGATAGTGTGATGGCTCCCTGCCTCTTCGGTCATTGTGCTGTTGGATTTCAAAACAGCTTAGTGAGGTTAAGGCACATACGTATACATGTGAAAGCAACAAGCCTAGTGTGTTGTGTTGTGTAGTTGAGCAGCAGGATGGAAAAGTGGGCCAGGTTCTCAGCAGGTGAGCAGCTCTGAGTCACCAGTGCTGTCCAAGGTACTGCAGAGTGTGGAGGTGGACGCTGGCACTGCAGCTCGGCCACACACCCATAATTAGCTTTGAAAAACACATGACTGAACTTACTATTACTGTATGTGTGGGGTTTTTTTAGACGCCATGACAACTACAAAAGCTTGAGGATTCCCATTCAATTCTATTTAAGCATTATTTTTAGTGCTATAACTGCACTCTACTGACTGATGAATTATACGAGGTATAAAAAAATCTCTCTTGCTGCATATGTACTTCAATGGGAATATATTTTACAAATCAATAGCAACTAGAATGAAATGGGGAGTTCTGGAATCAGAAGGACTTTCTTTCTAACACCTGTTTGCATCTTTTTCTGTGTCTCCCTGTCTCTATTTGTCTGAGCTTAGATTTTTTATGTAATAGTGTGAAAAATGCTAGTGTGAAAGATCATGCTCAGACAAATTGAGATCATTCATTAAATCTGGAAAAGCTGCTGTGACATGAACTGGACCTGGAGCATTGTCAAAAATAATATCTGCAGAACACAGCCAGAGGATGGCCTGTCCGTCTAAATAGAGGGCAACGTCTGTCTCTGCATTCAGCTGCAGAGATCTGACACTTGTCTGTTTCTGGTCTCCATCACCCACTGGCATGTGACAATTCAGAGTGAAAAACACAATACACATACACACATATACATGTAAAATACATGCCTGTGAGTACACATTCACCTACTCCACCAAACTTTGTGGGTTTCGATCTGTTCACTGAGACAGACTGTATGTCTAACATGTAGCTATAGATTGGAACAAAACAAATAAATCATGATTATGAGCATGTTTATCACTAAATTCACAAAATGTGCAATCAAGTTTTTGGTCCACATGGGCTATTTTCCTAATTGCTTCTCATTTATTTCCAAATGAGGTTAGAATCTGGCATTAAGTAAAAGATAATGTATAACTAGTTTGTCACATAAAAAACAAATTATATAGCAACATAGAACAACTATTATTATAACAATATTGCAACTGCATTGTAAATTAAACAGTATTAGACCATCCTATTTAGGCCTCTTTTACCAAACAATTTTGTGTTACAAACTTGAAAACATGAAGCAAAATGTTAACCTATTGCAAAACCTTTTGTAATTTGTTTATTTTCCTTAATAAATATGCCATTTGGTGACTTTCAGCCAAATGGTACAAAATACAGGGCCATGTATGCAAATAGAGTTTTGTAGCCTCAATGTAATTCAAGAAGCTTAAATAATCACTTGAATATTACAGATTGTGTAAGCAAATATAACCGAACAATGGTTATTAAATTACAGAAACTTGTTTCTGTCATTTGCAGAAAAAAAATGTTATAAGCACCGTAATTTCCGGACTATTAAGCGCACCCATATATAAGCCGCACCAACTGAATTTTAAGATTTTTATTTTGAACATAAATAAGCCGCACCTGTCTATAAGCCGCCTGTCTACACTAAAACTAAAGAACTTTACACAGGCTTTACCGAAAGACAGTGACTGTTACACGGCTTGTATCTAAACAGTAGCCTACCAAGAAAGTCATTGTTCACTGTCTTCCTCCTTCCTTTCACAACAATTTCTCTCGGGAGTTTTTCTTCTGGCATCGTTGTGCGTTTAAAAAGCTTTTCTCCCGATGCCGTGCAGCTCAGAACACAGGTGAAGTGCGTTTTTCATGCCCGGTTGTTTTTAGCGTGACGAATGATTTGCATTTCCTGTTGACAGTCCAAGTGAGCGGCAGGTCAAACGTCAGAGGAACCTCATCCATATTTATGATGTGGTGGCCTGATTCAGTGGGAGCGCATCTGATTTAATATAAAGAGTTTTATTGGTTCACCTTAAACCGTTCGGCAATTTCATGTTATAGGGCTCATAACGTTTTCAGCGTGGGAAAAAAGTTGCGGCTTATAGTCCGGAAAGTACGGTATTATTTTAACTATTTTAAAAATGCCATGTTATAAGAATGGGAAAGTTTACTGAAATTATGTCTTGGTAAAACTGTAACTGTACTGACACAGGTTTTTATGCCAGACATCCACAGTCTTTACTCAACATTAAACATTTACTTATTTATCAGGAACACACCAGTCTTAACTTACAACAGAGCCTGAAAACAATGTTCACACATGTATCATAATTTGAGGTTTGTTGATCAGTCTCATCACCCTACTCAGATTTGCTTAACATTTTAAGAGCTTTTTTTTAGGCTTTAGAGAATGAATTGGACTCATAAAATCTAATTTACATGTTGCTCTTTGCAAATTACTTTCATAAAGTTCTACTTAAATCACCCACATGACATCAGATAATTAAGTGTACAATTTATCTGATTTGAAGCAATTTTCGAAGTTGTTATTTGTAATCTTTGTAAAACAGCACCCAAGATAATTCAATAAGCACTATATTACCAGTTGAAGCACATTCTGATTTATTCTGGTAAAACATGATAGATTGAGTTATGTTTATATTCGTAATTAAAATGATAAAGAGAACAATTCCAACGTAAATTAAATAGTAAATGTGACTTGTTTTGGAGTGATATAGTGATATATATATATATATATATATATATATATATATATATATATATATATATATATATATATATATATATATATATACACCTATTTAGTTTCCTGATTAGTCTGTGTATTCATACCCTCTTGTTTTTCATTATCTTGGATGTATGTGTGTTACCAGTGCCTTATTTTTATTATTCTGTTTTTATTAGTAGTATTTTTGTTATTATTATTATTGTTATTATTATTTTATTTATTTATTTATTATTTTTTTAAAACTAGTTCGTAGTTTAGAGTTCCTGGTTTTGACGTTGTTCCTGTTAGTCACTATTGAGATTGAAAGATTCTTTTTTGATGCTGCCTGCCTCTGCTATGGACTGTGATACTGCTGTACTGGTTTTTAAACATGATGAATTTACTCACTTGCATCCTGCTAACTATCAACTGCTACATAATCATACAGATTCTGTGGTCTGCCTTTTTTTCCTTACTTGCTAATCATATTTGACTGTATAGTGTAGGAACCTGCATTAAAGCAGTTAAGCAAAGAAACACAGGGGTAGAGCACATCCCTCCATGATACACAACAGGGTGCTTGAGTGCAAATATTTGATAAGGGCCTATAAGTTATTCATTATGCTTGTTTCACAGTTCCCTTGAACCAGAGCTGCGCTCCTCCCTATTAAGTCAAGGCTGTGCAGTCACAGAGCTGCTGCCATAGAGACGTGAGAAAACTTATCACTTGGTCTCTTTACCTCCACCCTATGCTCATGACAAATCATACTACCTGAAAAAAAGAACATTAGGATGTGCACAAAGGTGCTGTTTGTAAACGTAAATGTGTATAGCTTTGGGAAAGGTGGCAGGCAGTGAGAGCAGTGTCTGCTTTTCATCAGCGCTGTTTGAAACGCAAACTCGCAGCAGGCGTCTTTCTCACCCGTTTAGTTCGCTGAGCCTCAAAGGGTAATAGTGGTAGGTGACAGTTTGAAAACCCACGCAGGCCCTGCACTTTCTTTCCTTCTCTCTTTTCCCCCCTGTGTAGTTGGCAGGTGGAGGGGAGTGCAGAGAAGTCATTAATCCTGACAGTCATAAAAGGGCAATGGTGAGACACTCCTCCTTGGGATACAAAAACAGGGCTTGTTGGGGAATGGGGAATTCTCTTTTTATTTAAATAGTATCTCATATTGTTAAATTCATGCATATGATGTTCAGTTGTTACTATGTTACTATGCTCCTGGCCAAATAAAATGCCAAATTTTTTTTTTTTGATGTTTTCAACAACAAACTATTGGTCAGAAAATGAGCAAGAATTAATCAAATCAAACTCCTGAGACCTCCTATGCTTTCATTTGCTTGATTACATTTGCTGCAGTGAACTATTTGGGGAAAAGCTAAAAGCAGGGATATTCATAGATAGTCTACTTGTACACAATGGTTACATTATTATAATGACTACAATGCTTGAGATAAAATGTAAAAATTCATGTCTGGATTTACAAAATATTTAGCATACATCAATTTTTTGAAGCAAATCGACAACATTAACACGTCTTTTTATAAAAAGTTTTCTTTAAGTTTTAAGTACAAGCCTTAAATATATTAAGAAACCTAAAGGAAAGGATATTCCATACTGCATTTTTTTTTTTATCTATTTGTTTAATCTTTGCTCATTCTCTGACCAAAATTGAAAACCAATTTCCAAGACCATTAAAACCTTGGTTAATTTATATCCCCAGGCATATACATAAGTCTGGATTCATGTTAGGGTGTTACCTGAATCTGTACAGATGAATAAAAACATGAAAAATGCCTTTGTATTTAATTAGTTAAGTCTGAAAAGAATAAACCTAATCTAATTTATATTTCATGGAAAGTTTTAACAAACCCACATAAAAATTGCTATTATTGTTACTACAGTGTCTTACTGTGTCTCTGTTTCTTGATCTAACAGCACCGAGTCTTCTTCAGTAATGCTTGATGAGAGAGCACTCCAGACCTCACAGGGTTTTAGGACATTATTTTTCAAATCTGTTTTCTTAACCTATATTTACTATGGTGGCAATAATTCTGGAGCTGAGTGTATATGGCTTCACGGTATAGATGATTGAGAGGCTCAGGCAATGCATTAGGGAGAGTGAATAATTACAAATTACTCTCTAAAAGATTTACTGCGAAGGGGGAATGAAGGAGAAACTGCTGGCACACCTGACAAGCAATCTCTCATTTGCTTTTAGAGGCAATAGATTGGGAATCCATTAAGAGGCAAAAACAGTTGGAGAGTTTGGGCGACTGTTGATATGACAGCACCTGTCAAACATACCTCCTGGGGAAATGGAGGATGTGTGCGCAGAATGGAAGAGGAATTCTATGCTATGCCTGTTGATTAATACAATCTGAGCCATCTCAGGCAGGAAGTCTTAAAGCCCCAAGGGCCTAGTGTGTTTAGCATGTGTGTGTTAATTCCAACACTAATATCAGATTTTAGGCCAGACAAGGATGATACTAGGCACATAAAGGTCATTTAAAGGCCAAACATGGTACACCTCTAACCCACTACATTTATGGCATCTAGGAAAAAGCTTTCAGCTTTTCAGCTTTCAGAGCCTCTGGTCCATATCACACCTGATAGGGATATGGATATTTAAACAAGATGCAAGAGTAAGCAAGAAAATGCTTTTGTTGCCGTGAGTGACATGGCTGAGTAAGAGCGCACCCCTGTGGCACATACTTGGTGGACATGGTGCCAAAATATGCGTAAAACCTGTGGAGCAGCTCCACCACTATGTGGGTGTCTCTGGGCCTGTGGATAGTGGCATTTCTCATTCAAGCAGATGCACAGCTACAAATTGCCATGGTAACCAGGGCTCATGCTAATTGCGTCTCTATGTGGTTCCCATCCACCGCACTAGTGATAGTGGGAGAACGCTTCTCTTCCAATCGAATCCAGTATAAAAAATTGCAGCAGGCAGAGGGAAGTACTTGCAGAAGTGTAAAGGAAATGTTTACAAGAAAAAAACCTGTTTGTAATCTGCCATACTGAAATTCATTCCCTTATTTGGCTTATTGCATGAATTCTACATGCTGAAGGGGCAGATAGAGTGAGGTTTCCTTTTTACTTCCTTCTTTTTAATTACTTACTTACTAATTTACTTTAACGGTCGGCTGAACCAAAATATATAAAAAAAATAATAAAATATATATATATACAATCTATTGGTAATAATATAATAAATAATATACAGCAATCAGTGGAGCTTTCTATGCATTGTATTTGAATCACTTAAATATATCAGTGCTGCACATTTACTATATTCGTCATCTCAGTCATTTATAATTGTGTTCCAGAAATGCTCATTTTCTGGCACACACCATGCAAGAAATTTGTTGAAATATTGTTTAGTGTATGCAGAGGAGAACAGAAATCTAGTGTACTCATCTCCCACAGAGATGTTCTGCATATAATCATTCTACTTTATCACTCTGTCTCTCGCACTCTCACCGTGTACTAGTCGCTTAGCAGGGGGCATGTGGTAAGCAATAAATCAGAGAATATTCCAACCAAGATTCAAACAGATTTGCTAAATAATTCATTCTGGCTATTTTGAATGGATATGTAGATTTGTTTTCACTAAACTAGATTGTCTAAAGCTTCAAAAGTATTTAAATGGCCGTTACAGTCTTGTCGTGTCGTGTCGTGTAGTGCTGCCCCTTATTGTGCTATTTCCATTTACATTGTGGCTTGGGAAAAGAAATTGCATGAAAGAGCTTTGAACTGGGTAAGACTATATATTTATTAGAGAAAATGATGATGAAAATGATACAAATTGTGTTTTTGCCAATATCAAGCACTATATTTAAAACATTACCACATTGATTTACACTTGTTTATTTATCAATGCAAGGCATGATGCTCAGTTCTGTGAGGACAATAACATAAAAGTTGGTATGTGGAGCTCTGACAGCAGGCTGATGTGTGTCATCCATCACTGATCATCGACATTTAGGCTTGTATTAGGAAAACAACATTGCTATTTTCTTTCTTTGTTGATTAGAACATTGTGAATGAAGACAGTGTTTAATGTTCGTGACTGTTTTCTTCATGTTGTTGCTGTAATACCCGCTGGTCATTTTCACAAGACATATAATTCTTCTGCTCTGGGTTAAAAGTTGATTCTGGCATTAAGTCTTTAGACACTGACTATGTATTTAATTTGGATAAATAAGTATTTTATTATTATTTCAAAATGAACATAAAATATTATTATTATTATTATTATTATTATATACTTATTCATCCAAAATAAAAAGAAGGAAGTAGCATGTGGCATTAAGTTTAGTGTAAGCCAGGGTGACATTGTTTGTGCACAACTCTCAAATCACTCTTAAAATCTATTCATGTTTGACAAAAGAAATGCATCTATGTGTAAAGTCTGAGCTGTGATTCTGTTTCCTTCCATGTGGTTTCTCTCTATGTGAAATGAGCTTGATGCTGTGGTGATTAAAACAATAGTCACTGAACAAGTGCAGGCAGTGATTTTAAAATGCAGGGGTCCCAAAAGTCTGCATACATAGGGGAAATTGACATGTTTAGCACAAAGTTTACATTAGTACATAGTGTTTGCAGAGACCCTTTTCGAACACGTTTGACAAAAGAAAAAACGTACTAAAATCATATGATTTAACACAAGATTATTATGAGTGGGAGAGAAACACAATGTGTGTCAAAATGCCAGTGATGAAGAGAATGTAAATAAAGTAACATTTAGGTAAAAAGTGTTAATTGTATGTATGGAAATTTTTAAGATTTTCTGTAGAGTTTTTTGACCGGATCAAGCAGAACAGCAGTAAAGATAATCAATTTGAACATGTAAACATAAATATAAAATGATATTTTTATTACATAAAAATGCAATATAAAATCATTATGCAGTTCAAGATACATTCAATAATAATAATAATAATAATAATAATCATTTTTATAATTATTGTTATAATTATTATTATTATTATTAGTAGTAGTAGTAGTAGTAGTAGTAGTAGTAGATAGTAATAGTAGTAGTAGTAGTAGTATTAAATACTGTTTTCATTGGGTTTGGTATTCACCATTCAGTTTTCAGCTCAGTATTTTTTTATGGGTCTCAAATAAATAATAATTCTATATTTTGTCATGTAATGGCAGACAGACAGCCTTCGGTCATGTTTGTGCTTTTTTATTTTTGTCTTAAAGTAAAATTAAAGTACAATTATGCAGTGTGTGTTGAGAAATGGAAGCATCTAAAAGATTTATATGGGTTCCTTGGGGACAGTGTTCCTATGGAGACAACTGATATTCAATTTAATTATTTTCTCTCTCTCTTTCTCTCTCTTTCTCTCTCTCTCTCTCTCTCTCTCTCTCTCTCTCTCTCTCTCTCTCTCTCTCTTTCCCATTATTTATACCTCTCTCTCAAAAAATATTCAGAATAACATCAACATCTAAATTATAGATAAAGCCATAAGATCTATAATATATCCTCATACTAAACGAAAAGAAAAATAATATTAATAATAAAATTGATTGCAAAATTCATTTACCTAATCACTCAGTGTGGCCTTTTTTTTAGTTAAAAAAAAAAAAATTATTATTACAATAACCTATTATGATGCTCTCAGATTTATGATGTGTTTGGGAAACTGGATCCTGACTCATTGCTTAAAGATTTTATGGGGCTTTTCATGCTTGAATTTTTATCTATTTAATAATGTGATTATTCAGTTGCGGATTATTTTAAAATTTGCAGGAATCTGCAGCGAAACCGAATGTTCAGGAACATTTTAAACTATTCAATAACAAGTTGAATAACATTTTTTAAAACACATTATTATTTTTTTCATGTTCAGTAAGCATTGTGACAGTTTCCAGGTAGGGTATCTAAAGGTGTGTTTATAACAGGCTGATCCTTAACTGTGACACATCATAGCTTTACTAGTTTGTATTAATGTACTGTAGGCCTACTGCAAAATCATATTGCAATGTGTAGCAATATAATTGCAATGTTATTTTTGTGTAATTGTTGGTAAAATTATTACAATGAAACATTATATACATTAATACAGTGTAAATGAAACAACTGTAAAGTTAATTCAGAGTGCAAAAAGAAATATAAAATGATTACATCTATTGCTGTATATTTTCTATCATTTTATTGTAATATTTTTAAAATTAATTCATTGTTCACGTTACATAATATTGCGGTTAGATGCTTCTTCAGTCTTTCTTTCAGTTTTTCAGTTTTTTTAAGGTCATGTACATGTCTCTTAAGACAGTGGTCTAGACACTACTGAAATACAATCAGTATGAGTAGAAACTAAAATAGTTTATTAGATACTGACTACATGTTAGATGGTTAATTATTTTAAAAAGTATAATGGTCAACATTGTAATAAAAAAAAGTGAATTGAAAAAATCTACATATATTCACAGTAAGGTTAAAAACAAAGGAGAACTAAGTCATTGAAGTGAAACTGACATTGAATGGCTTGGATTCAAAAAATACAAAAACATTGTTTTTTGCTGCACGTTGGTGTCTAGGAAGATGTGCTATCAGCATTTTTGGTCTTGTGAGCTGGGAATTTACTTAACACTGCTCATCTAGCAATTTCTGTATCAACTAATTACCTTAGTGATCTTGTTAAACTTAGATCTTGCTCCCTCAGGCAAAATGCATCAGTAATCATTTTTGAATGTTGCAAAGATGCTCAAAAATCAAAAACAAGATCACAGCTAGAATTCATTTGATTGACCAGATGATAAATGTAAGGCCAGAAAAAGGCCTGTGTTATGGCAAAAGACTAAATGCATTTTTAAATGTGCAACCAAATGAACTGAAGGAAAAGGTTGCTAGCAAGCAACTCAGCATGTGTTGTATCAGACTGTAAAAACTTCTACTTTTTCAAGAGTTCACCAGGCATAAACATTTGGTAAAACTGTTGACTTGCAAATTTTACATGATCACATGATTATAGAAAATTTTTTCTCTGCTTTTACTCTAAAAATGTTTTTTACTAATTCGTATAGCAATTTTTGTGACAGAACTGAGGATGTCAATAGCTCATGCAAACAATATGGCAGTTCAGTCCCTAAAATATAGCACTGGCATGATGTCAGACCTACCTTGTGGTGAAAACAGAACAATAGAAAGGTAACCGCAAAGATATCCATTTAATGATGACCTCTGGTGTCCAGGACTGCTGTTATACTTGGACAGCATTTTCATATACAGATAAAGTAGTTTAAATGGGACATACAACTTAATCCTTTTGCAAGTATTTAGAATTGATGTGTTTGAATGAATGTATTGGATATACGATATTTTCAGACATAATTAGCAAGGCTTTATTGGAATAATGTTAATTGCTAACAGTACTTTAATATCCATTAGGGTTGCACAAGCCAGTGCACTCTTAGTGCCGTCCCAAGCCCGGATAAATGGGAGGGTTGCATTAGGAAGCGTAAAACGTGCCAAATCAAATATGCGGCTCACGAAAGAGATATTCATACCGGATCGGTTGAGGCCCGGGTTACAAACGACCGCCACAGGTATCATTAGCCAACAGGGTACCGGTGGAAATTGGGCTACTGTTGGCTGAAGAAGGAGAAGGAGAGGAGGAAGACGTCTACAGAGACGGCAGGGAAAGGAGAAGTGTAAGAGAGTGGAGGTTCGGGTTGGTACTTTAAATGTTGGTACTATGACTGGTAAAGGGAGAGAGGGAGCTGAGATGATGAAGAGGAGAAAGGTAGATATGTTGTGTGTTCAGGAGACCAAGTGGAAAGGTAGTAAGGCCAGGAACATTGTAGGTGGGTTTAAACTGTTCTATCATGGTGTGGATGGAAGAGAAATGGTGTAGGGGTGATTTTAAAGGAAGAGTTTAGTAAGAGTATAGTGGAGGTGAAGAGAGTTTCTGATAGGGTGATGATCGTGAAGCTGTGAGTTGAAGGGCGATAATAAAATTTCATCAGTGCTTATGCTCCCCAAGTGGGTTGTGAGATGGGAGAGAAGGAAAAATTCTGGAGTGAGTTAGATGAAGTGGTAGAAGGGGTACATAGGAATGAAAGATTGGTGATTGGGGAAGATTTCAATGGGCATGTAGGTGAAGGGAACAGAGGGGATGAGGAGGTGATGGGTAGGTATGGTCTTAGGGAGAGGAATGTGGAAGAACAGATGGTGGTAGATTTTGCTAAAAGGATGGAAATGGCAGTGGTGAACACTTATTTTAGGAAGAAGGAGGATTATAGGGTGACATATAAGAGTGGAGGAAGGTGCACACAGGTGGACTATGTTCTATGTAGGAGATGCAAGCTGAAGATTGGAGACTGTTAGGTGTTGGCAGGGGACAGTGTAGCTAGACAGCATCGGATGGTGGTCTGTAGGGTGGTTTTGGAGGTAAAGAAGAAGAAAAGGAGAGTGAAGACTGAAAGAAGAATAAGATGGTGGAAACTAAAAGGACTAAATCCATACTGCAATAGTTGCTGTTTGCTTCAAAAATATAAGTCCCATTTGTTGGGTGCAGTAAGTAGACAATATCTGTATTGTAGTACCTTCTGCATGGCTTGTTATCAGGGGCACCAGTTTTAATTATATGACGTGTGTTTAGCCACATTCATCAGTGTTCTGTCAGAGCAGATCTGTGTGATGTGCACATCTTAGATAGTTTCACTGATGAAGTGTTAATCACTTTGTGATCTCGCTTTATTTTCACCTCACTGGTCTTTCTCACTGGATCTGTGCAGGCAGTTGGTCTAAATCACCAGCTGTCCTTCCTGTTACTGAGAAACAGGAAATATGTACAACTATGTCAGCTGGACTGTGTAAGCAATGTAATCAGTATAATGAAGAAAAAGTACACTGCCACGTTTGTTGCTTGTCATTATGTCAAAATCCTAGATGCAGCTTGCTATATTTGTTGCCACGGATATTAAATAATATGCTAGCTGCTATTTTTAGTTTCCATTATACATTTAAAACTGGAAGGTGTTTATGCTAGTAATTAAATGTTTTTGTATCATTTTGGTGTACAATTGTTTATACCCACCTGCATAAACCGGGCGCTTGTATACACAGCTGGCTCAGCCTGCAGGTGAAAGAACTGTAGTGCAGCTCAAGGACACAGTGGTGCTCCATCACACAGAGCTTGTTTAATTGCCGGTGTGTGTCCTCTGTAAACACTGTCTTAGTTAGAGCAAAGAAAATAGCTAATGCCTAACACAACAACTGCTCTATCTTAAGGGCTCACATCTTATTATGCTTTACTATTCATTCAATTTCAATTCCATTCGATGCATCCACATGGGACAATAAACTGCAGAAGTTCCACAGTAATGTCATGTCTTTGTGTTTATAATATTATGTAAAGTTTAGTTATAAGGAATGAGCTGATCTCCATATATTTTTTTTTAAACTAATAGTTCCTGAACTTGCTTTGATTTAACTGCTTTTCTTTTACTTTCATTTAAACTTTTATCAATCAGAGGCTAATGAGCCACATCTGTTAGAAGATTAGGAAACCTTGTTTATAATGCTATAGCTACAGTGCCATGGCTTTTAATAACAATTACATTTTTTTTTAACATTGGTTGCCAAAAAACCTTTTGTACAGCTGCAGGAGTGTTAGTAATATTAACAATGTAATAGCATACCTTTCTTATGTCCTTAATTAAAAAAACATAAATCCTTACATTTTATTCAGTCCAGGTCTGTAGATTTATTAAATTAACCAGAAGTCTCTTAGCACAATGCTAGGCTTTTAAGATTTTGGAGTGGATGGCAGACAAATAAGCAAAAAAGCTACTGTAAATTCCAAGTGTCTTGACTTTCAGAGCACTTTATTATAGAGGCATGAATTTATAAGCAAATTGTATTGTCTGTATTCCTTTGAAACCCCTTGAAGCATTTTCAACAGTAGGTGTTGCTTTCACATTGTCTCTGTCAGTGTCTGTCCTCCTTATATGCACGGAAGAAAGAAAATTGCAGCTTTTACAATATTTTTTGTCTTTTGTCCTTCACTGAAGTTTAATGTGAATGATCCTGATTACTTTATTACCTGTTGGTTTTCCTGTGGCATAGCTGACCTAGATATCTTAAATATGTTAAGTAGAGTTCCTAATTTACCTGACAAAGAGAAATGGCTGTTTTAGTACTGATTAATTGAATAATGTTCGCTTATTTACACTCCAGATGCATTACTGGCTCAACTCAGCTGAATTGCTAGTTTACAGTATGACTGAGCTGCTTGTCTATTATTGTTGCTCTGTCCTGGCTGTATCCACTGATATATTAGCTGACATTTGTCACAGGCAACACTTGTTGGTGGTCTATGACTCATAAAAAGTTGGCCTCTAGTGTGAACAGAGTGAGGTTAAACATCATTCCACATTTGTGTAAATGATCTTTTAATGCCTTGAAAGGTTGCTAAGTGATGCTAAAATGACATTTATCAAAGGTGTAGACAACACTTCTTGGAAAGTACCCATAAAAGTAGCATAGATCTGATATTCCACAAATTTTCATGCAATTAACAGATGGCTAAACAAAACAAAGATGGCATCTGGCAACGCATTTCTCTGTGGAGGAAGCAGAGACTTATTGTAGCAGGACACCACGGTTGAAAAGGGGATGAAAGACATAAAGATGAGGAAAATAAGAAACACTGGGATTAAAGATGATTCAGCAGAGTGATGCTGTTTGATGAGAATTCACTGTGATCTCACCACAGACAGCTCGCAGGGGCAATGGCTGAGAGATCTCTCTTGTTGCCTTCAAGGCAAAGCCCTGTCCTGTCTAGGGAGGATTTTAGCCATGGGCATAGTCCTGACTTAAACCCAACTGTTCCTTCTTTCTCCATGTTGATGATGCCTGTCGCTGGAGTGCATTTGTCATCTGTGACCTTGTCAGAAAATATTATTATACATCAACTTTAATGAATTTGCCTTCTAATGAAATTAAATGGAGCACTGCACAGCTTTAAGCAATGCTGTGACTTTATGATAAGTTGCCTACAGAGTCACAATTAATACTATTCCTGATGCTACCTCAAAAACACTGCTAGGCTAGTAATCTTGTTTTGCCAAACACAACTCATTCTTTATTTCGGAAATTGTATGTAATTATGGATTTCTAAGTGCAACAGTTTACATAAAGCCAATTAATGAATAGCTAGTTACATTTTAAAGAGTGAAGGCAAAACCTCATATTAGCACCTATCATATGTATATTTACTCAACTTAGCTGCTTTGCCTATGCTTCTTTTATTAACAACTAACACCTTATTTTCCTTATATGAAAAAAAAAAAAAAAAATCAATGCTCTTGATTATACAACATTATTGCTCAACCTTCCACTTTTAACATGACTCAAGCATTAGCGTCTTAGTCATTAACTCCTGGTCGGTGTGGCTGATGCTGAACAGAAAGGTTTGTTCTGACACAAAGACACATTTCCAGATTCAGCAGATGGCAGATGTTCACAGGACATCAAGACATAAGATTCAGCTCCCACATCATAACCAGAGTCATTCCTTCAAAGGCAGACAGTTTTACTGAAGACTAAAACCATCTTCCTTGTGCAGCCTTATAGTGAACAAATTTTCTGGGAAGTTGTTGTCAAGGTGGATAGTGCCTGTCGAATGTTTGGAACCACCTTGTCTTTTATTGCTTTTGAGACCCATGCATGTTCCTTTTGTTTACATGCAACAAACTAAGTAATGGGCAAAAAACACAGGAATTGCACCATGAATGACTGGAAGAAGGTTCTGTGGACAGATGAGTCCAAAATGTGACATTTTTTAGCTCTAACAGAAGAACTTATGTAAGACTGAGAACAGGAGAGAAGATGTTAGAAGACTGCCTCACACCCACAGTCAAACATGGAGGTGGAAGCCTAATAGTGGGATGTTATACTGAAGCAGGGAAGGTTGGAGACTTATTCAGCATAAAAAAAATTACTGAACCAACATTGCTACCATTCCATAATTTAAAACAATGCAATTCCATCTTTCCAGTGTTCCAACCTTCCAGTGTTATCGGCCATGGAATGGCCTGCCCAGTCACCAGACCTAAATCTTTTAGAACTGCTCTGGGAAGAATTGGATCACAAGGTCAGAAAGGAATCTCCAACTAACGGAGAACATCTTTGGCAAGTTACACAATAGGCACGGCAAATTATTTCAGATGAGAGATTGGAGAAACGAACTGTCTGGATGCCAAGTGTACACAAAGCTCTTATGTTAAGGGAGGACTTAAAAAAAAAAAAAAACATCTGCACATTTATATTTGGTCTCTCATGTGTGCCTTTGGGATTTCTAGAAAATATCAACTGAGCAAATCCCATATGTCTTTGTTTTTTTGTTTCTTTCTTTCTTTCTTTCTTTCTTTCTTTCTTTCTTTCTTTCTTTCTTTCTTTCTTTCTTTTCTATTTTTTCATCAACAGCAGTAGGACTTAATGTTTTACAAAAATAATAATAATAATAATAATAATAATAATAATAATAATAATACAGTGGTATACCTATAAACGATCTCATTGGATATCAAAGTACTGTTACGTTAACCGGATGAAAATGTTGATTTAACAATATAGCCCTTGAACAAGGTATACAATGGCAGAAATCTTAAAAAAGCATGAAGCTGGGGTGGCCATGTTGAAATCTGTGTGTATTTACTTTTAATAGTTGGATCATCATTAACTCTTCACTACATGCAAAAATCAAGTCTGAATATGACTCTTGTTAACATTTTGACTATTTATATTGTCTGTTGTTGTTCAATAACAGACAACATTCAACACTTTCCGTTCTATTTATCTTCATGTAACTTGGCATTTAAAGTTTTAAAGTAATTTAAAAAGATTGGAAAAGTTGCATGCAGGGTCATGGCTGAGAATGGAATGAAAGCAAAGAAAACTTAAAAGAAAAACCAAGAACAGATATAGAGAATATATTTTCTACAGAGTTGGACAAGCTGATGAGATGGTGCTTTGGAAAGTCTTATTTTGGCAGTAGTGCATTCTTGTTGGCCTTTTAAGGAGATGGATGGATGAGGATCAGACAGCTGTGAAATGGTCTCTTGTTCTAAACGAAAAAAATGCTTGTCTTCCAACACAGGGACACATCATTAATTTATGTAACTCTGACTGCTGTTTGTCTGTGAGACTTTCTTAAAATGTGTTTAGTATCATCAAGGGAGCCAGGCTACAATTCTTGACATTTACTTCTGTTAACCTTTGTAATGATTTATTGAACAGAAACTGCAGTCTTCTAGTTTCTTTAGAGAGAGGAACTCAGTCATAAATGTAGTATATTAACTGAAATTGTGCCTGACTGTAACAGACCATTTTTGTTTATTTTTTTAATCTTAAATAAACAAGCCAGCAGTTGAGAGTGGCTAGCAAAAACTACCTCAGACCACCTAAGGAACAAAACTTGGAAGGAACCTATTCTTCTCTGGGTGATGTTTTGTTTTAGTACCCAACTCATCATATTAAAGTTTTTACAATAACAGAAAGCAACACACTAACTGTTCTTTGATTATTATTATTATTATTATTATTATTATTATTATTATTATTATTATTATTATAACACTTTTTATTACAGTTTCTGCATTTATCTTCTATATTTTTTAAATATCCAATCCGAACCATATTTATGATTAAAATTAGACAAAAATGCAAAGATTCTAATAAGACTAATACACGTTGTAATCACATTTATTTAATTAAATTCTAGGATTATAGTTCCAATCAGTGCCAAAATCAACCTCATGAGATATCCTAATGTAACTGGTTTACATCAATAATACATGAATTGATCGCTACATAATTCAGTCTGGTATTGAATTTCAATTAGGTTGAGTAGAAGCAATAAAATAACATTTGGATAAGAGGCTATATATGTGTGTGTGTGTGTGTGTGTGTGTGTGTGTGTGTGTGTGTGTGTGTGTGTATATATATATATATATATATATATATATATATATATATATATATATATATATATATATTTCTCAGGCATGTCTTATAAATGAATTTAATTGACATTATCATGTTTTTTATCTGGATGTAGAATAGATAATGCTATGATGTGTTCCACTTAAAAAGAAGATCTGAATTAAACATGTTATGCTTTTCAAAAAGCAGATCGCCTCCTTGGATGGTTCTGTCGCTGTGTTTTAGAGATTGTGGAATGGGAAGGTGCCTTATGATTGCTTTTTTGTGCTGTACATGTTCATTTGTGAATGTATTTGTGTTTAGCCAGGCTCAGGCGTATTAAAGTGTGACCAAACTGATGATATTTGTGATTCTTAGTTCTGATTGGTTATTATCATAGCCAATCAGAAGTATTTGCTGAATTATTATGACAAGGTCTCTGAATTTGTTGGCTACTCCAAGTAGCGATTACGAAGTTCGTAAAAGCTGTATTAATACGCAGGTTAAAACATGTCACTTGAATATAGATATGTTTATTTTTTTTAACATACTGCCTATTAGCAGGGTTGCTTGAAATAAAAAATGCTAGAAAATTTGTCCACTAGGCAACTGCAAATAATAACTAGTAGTGCAGACTTGGTTCATTGGTAAGAAGATTTGTATAATAATAATTTGTATTTTTGAATATCACAGTTATTTAGCACAGTTACTCAGCCAAATAATTCCAGACCAAAATTGCAACTTTTCGATTATATTTTTTTAACTTTCATTTTATTTAATATTGTATTATAAACAACCAAATTTGGGTAGATAATATGAAATCATTATTAAAGCAAAATAATACTAAAAGCTAAAGTAACCACTTTATTCTGGTCAGGGTAATGGTTGATATACTGTATACCGTGGAAGGGATACCAGTTACTGCAATTCCAAAATAAATATGTCAGAAGACATAAATATTTAACAACTCACCAACGTCACCATCAGTTTAATTAACTTAGAAAACTGTTTGTGATGAAGAGTAAAATATAAATCATGCAGCTCTTTTCCTTGTGCTAAACTAGTTGGTGTATAAAAAGACTTTTGTTGTGGAATATATTATTGAAAGAATAAATTAAATTTTGTTTAAACTCTGTCTGCATAAATAAAACCCAGATCCACTGAAGCATAATGAAATTTCTCATTTTTGTTAAGTAAAAATCTTTTCCCAATTATTAATCAGGGTTTTACAGGTTTTGTAATTAAGATTTTAGCACAAAGCAGAAACACAGTAGTTCACTGTAAACAAACATTCACATTGAGAGGAAATATTTTTAGCTTAATAGAGCAATTTGACTTGTAATGTAACATGTAAATTAACATTGTTTAAGCATTATTTTCTTGACTCCTGGTCACCTGGTTCGAGCATGTAAGCATGCTGGTTATACTTCTAAACTGTGTGACCCTGGGCATGTTCCAGCCCTGCGAGGACGTCACATGCCAGTCTGAGTGGTGTGTCATCCTTCAGGTAAGCACTGTGAGCACACGATAAAAGATTTTTTATTTATTATTTATTCATCTGTAACTTACTTGTAATGTACTGTATATTGCTCCAGTAATCAAAGAAGGAGGAAATAAACTTGGCCAAATCTCAAGTTGTTAGTGTAACTCTGTGAGTCCCCATGGCCCTCCACAACACCCCATTAGGACTCCAAGGGAACTGTATATCTGTGGGAATGATACTGGTCAGCACATTCAGACAGTGATTTCGGTATGATTCAGTCAGAAGGTACCTAACAGGTAGCACATAACCCATGGCTTTCCCACTCCATCCTACAGGTTTGCCATATAGTTTATGTTGCCTCCTGTTGAGAATTATATATATATATATATATATATATATATATATATATATATATATATATATATATATATATATATATATATTAATTAAAGAATGCATTCAGACCCTTAGAGTGATGTACTTTTGGTAAAAAATAACAGCTTCCTGTTTTGCTTTGTACACAGTGGTCATGTGTAATTTCTGTGTCACTTTGTACTCAGGCATTTGATGACTGCATCTTTGCCTTTTTCGCTGTGGAGATGGTTATCAAGATGATGGCTTTGGGGATTTTTGGATCTAAGTGTTACCTTGGAGACACATGGAACCGCCTGGACTTCTTCATTGTCATGGCTGGGTGAGAGATTCATATTCACTGTAAAATCAGTTCTATACAAACTTTCTTGCAAAAAACCACAAAGGGAAAAAAATTAAGCTTTTACTGGTGTTAACAACAAATCATAAGGAAACTAGCAAGAATTAAACCAATATACACGTGAGACTTCCTTTGCTACTATTTGCTGCATTCGCTGTTTGGGAGAAAGTTCTCTTTTATTTGTGTCTACAAAGGTAAAATCACAATAATCAAAAGGTTTTATGTAAATTGAACACACAAATATAATTTAAATACTAGTTATTATATGTACATTTGCCACCCCTGATGCAGTCCATCAGTGGGCTAATAAAAGAAACCAGGTTTGAGCAGTGAGAGATCTATACTTTTTGTCTAATTCCTGCTTATTTCCTGAAAAATGATTTATTGTTAAGGACATTGCCCAGGCTTGTATTTGGACCACTAATGTGCAGTAAGTACTATGTCAGCAATTCTTCTGCTACAGAATGTAGCCATGGAGGTTAATAAATGTGGCCTAGCACACTAATATTAAGTGTTCTGTATAAGGTTTGTTATTCATAAGTTACTTCTTGCCAGCTAACATTTTATCAATAGACTAGTTAATAGCTCAATATATTTTCATTCAATATAGACAATAAAAGTTGGGATTAGACAAGAAAACTTAAAACAGTAAAAAAAAAAAAATTATAAATAAAAAAATAAATAAGAATAATAATAATGATAATAATAATTATATATATATATATATATATATATATATATATATATATATATATATATATATATAAAATAAATAACTAAAATAAATAACTGAAGGTCTATGCTTATTACAACTTATCCTAATGTAGCTAATTATTAGGGATGCAAATGAATATAAATACATTACTTAGAATTAACAGAATGATATATGGGTGCTTTGGGTTTTTTCTGTTTTAAATTACAGTGAAAGTTTTTACATTTTTCTGTAAAGTAACTAGCCCAAAAACTAAAGTAAATCTTATATTATATTAATGGCTATTGTTGTCAATAAAACATTGAACTTCTGGTCTAGACCACATCTGCTTCAGTTTCCAGATGTCTGTATAATAAAAAGGCAGATAAAGATATCTTACTGACTACAATCTCACATATGATATATATGCTTCGTATAATATAATACAATTATAAGATTATTATAAATTAAAAATTGCATTTATTCTTCTTCAGGAATTCTTTGCACTGCTTTTCCACTTTATCATTGTCTAGTTTGGACAGAAACGCTATAATTAGTTAATGAACTTCTCTAAGTGTCAGGTACGGCTTGCTGGATGTGTTTATTCCTGGTCTATATGTTCGTAGAGATAACTCATGATCAAGAGTTGTATTTCAAAAACATGCATAATGGCACACAGCACATACAGTGATTAGTAGGTGTAAACACAATCTGTGGAGCGAGTCATCAACAGAGTGTACACATCAGACTGGTATTAGGAGCCATTGAATACAACACCATTAACTTTTAAATTGGAAAATCATTGAAAAGAATCCTGAGGGGGAAATAATTTGACTCCCATTAAAGTTACTCGAAATGCACATAATCAACACAGTTAAGTACATCATTAAAATCACCCTGTTTATATCTATTTCTTGTCCTGCTCATTATTGTGTACAAGTGATTTGCACACATAGAGTCATACTGAATCCAATAATGGAATTGTAATACAAAAAGCCTCCCAAGTCTTGAAGCTATTTTTAATAATATAGTAGTAAAGTCAAATAAATATATGCACCCTCTACCTATTCTATCGATGTAGCTAATTAATGGAACCCCAGAGCATAAGATTGCATGTAATCATCTAAAGTCAAATTACTTGCTACTCAAAAAGGTCTTAGTTTCTGTTTTTGGATATGACAATGTACTGTTCTGTTCCAATAAAGGATGATGGAGTATTCATTGGATGGTCACAATGCTAGCCTGTCAGCCATCCGGACTGTGCGTGTGCTCAGGCCTCTACGAGCCATCAACAGAGTCCCCAGTAAGTAACTGTGTAAAATGAATGCTAGAAAGTATGAAATGTCACTGTCAGAAAAGCAGTTTTAAACACAGAGATAATCGCCAGAGAAATATGAGAAGGCAATCTGAGTTCATGTTCAGTTAACGAGCAAATTGTGTCACTTAGTGACATTTTAATAGGAACTATTTCACCCCTAATTTTTCATGCAATAATATAATCATCCAGTCATGTGGCAGCAGCACAATGAATATCAAATACAAAAATCATGCAGATACTGGTCAAGAGCTTCAGGTCAATTTTCACAAAAACAGTGTCAGGTCTAAAGGGGACAACATACTACATGTACTCTTATTAAAGTGGCCTGTAAGTAATTTTAACTGATTGCATGCAAAAGTGAGTTTGTTTTTTCAAATAGCATCCCAAAATTCAATCATTTGTTTCAGCGATTATTTGTGTTATGAGTTTCAATGTCTTTTTCTACCTCTTTTTTACTTCTCATTACATTGGATCATGCATCTCCATCCCTCCCTGTTTTCTACATCATTAACCACCTGCATTGTTATCTTCCCTCACAACATCCATAAACCTCCTCCTTGGCCTTCCTCTTTTCTTCCTTTCTGGCGGCTCTATCCTCAGCATTCTCCTACCAATATATCTCATATCCCTTCTCTGCACATATCCATAACATCTCATTCACCTTGTCTCCAAACCGTCCTACATGCATATGATCTCTAATAAACTGTCCATCACCATTGCAAACAGAAAAGGGCTCAGAGCAGATCCTTGTTGCAGTCCCACCTCCAACTTGAGCCAGTCTGTCTACTGCACACTTTACTGCTTTCATACTGTCCTCATACATGTCCTGCACCACTCGCACATACTTCTCTGCCACACCTGACTTCCTCATACAATATCACAACTCCTCCCTCAGCACCCTGTTGTATGCTTTCTCTAGATCCACAAACACACAATGCAACTCCTCCTGACCTTCTTTATACTTCTCTATTAACATTCTCGATGCAAACATTACATCTGTAGTGCTCTTCCTCGGCATGAAACCATACTGTTGCTCACAAATGGTCACCTCTTCTCTCAGCCTGGCTTCCACTACTCTTTCCCTTAACTTCATGGTGTGACTGATCAACTTTATTCCCCTGTTGTTACTGCAGGTCTGCATTACATTCTTAAAAATCGGTACCAGCAAACTACATCTCCATTTCTCAGGCATCCTCTCACCTTCCAGAATCTTGTTTAACAATCTTGTTAAAAAACTCCACTGCCAACTTCTCCATGCTTCTACTGGAATGTCATCTGGTCCAACCAAATTTCCATTTTTCATTCTCTTAATAGCTGCTCTCACTTCCTTCTTACTAATGCTATCCACTTCCTGCTTCACCATCTCCACATCATCCAACCTTCTCTCTCTCATATCCCTCATTCATCATGTTATTGGTTACACTGAATTTAATTAATACTTTGTCCTAATAATAACTAGTAAATAAGCAAAGAATATAAAGGGTTAAGCAAGTACAAATTCTGCAACTTTTATCTGTATTTTGTGCAGTGCTGTTTGAAGTACACAAACCATGTACTTGAGTTAAAGTAGAGATACAGTTGGTAAAATATTACTCTAGTAAAAGTGCTCCCTTTAAACTTTCACTTAAGTAAAAGTACAAAAGTGTTTGCCTTTAAATATACTTAAGTATCCAAAGTACTATGAATTATTAGGGCTATAATCTATTTTGTCACAAGTCTCTTGCTTAATCAACTCAGATTGTGTGAAAAATAGTCTAATATTACTCATAGCACACAAATCTATTAATAGAATGATATTAATCGAACACTGATTGATATCTATTAAAATGATCATGAGCCCAAAACCTTCTGTTCAATTACTCAATAAATAAATAAATAAATAAATAAATAAAAAGCTAGGCCACAGATATTGTGGTGAGTTAGAGTCAGGAGTTTCCTCCATCATTTCCTCCATTAAAAATATTATGTTTACTGTTACTGATGCTGAACTGTATGTTCAGGCATAGTAGATGCCACCAAATGACAATCAAAACATGTTCAAACAGAGAGTGCACTCTACACTAAATGGTGGCTTGCTCTGTGCCACCTTGACCAGTTAAGTGTTTTATCCACTTATAAATAAAAAGTGATTTCGTAAATAAAGAATGATTTCGTAAAATGTAGTTGAGTAAAAAGTAAGATATTTGACTTTGAAATGTCGTAAAGTTAAAGCAAAAGTCTCCCCAAATGAAAATACTTTTGTAAAGTACAAATATGCAAAAAAGCTACAGTAATGAATAACATTTACTTCAATACTGTCCACCACTGATTTTGTGACACAAATGTGTTTGTAAACAGATGTGTTTGTTTCCTTTTTTGGAGCAAGATTTCACTGTGAAGCAGGTTGTAAATTCAGCGCTACGTTAAGCCTCTCCCTGCTGCTACAGTATTAGCGATTTCACTGTAATTATAGTGATATAATAGTGTGATTCATCTGCCTGAGTCCAAGGGTGGTACTAAGGTGGAATCACAAGCGATTTTACCACTTGGAAAAAGTGTGTGTGTGTGTGTGTGTGTGTGTGTGTGTGTGTGTGTGTGTGCATGTGTAGGTGTGTAGGTGTGTGTACGCACATTTGTTTGACCCTAGCTGTTCATACCTGTAGTCTTTTTATTTGAATCGACTTTTTTTTTTTTTTTTTTTTTTTTTTTACAGACAGTGTATTGCTCATTCAGCATTAGTGTGTAGGAGTGTATGTGCTTGTGCTGGTCTTCTCATTTTTCTCCACTATGTGACCAAGCACTCCTCCAGGGAACTCATTACCCTGCCCATGCTTTGCTTGGGCCTGCTCTTAGATGGCTCTGTGCTGTCTAATGTGGGAGGCATGGACAGGCCACATAGAGCATGTTTTCTCTCTACTCAAGCATGTCCATTTAAGACTTTCTCCTAACCAAAAGATTCACCCAGATTACAGCAGCCATATATACTCTCACAGTCATACATATACCCAGACTTATTACTAATTAGTATTTAATTAGTATTTCTGTAGAATAAGCCTGTAACTCAGATAGCTATTTCCTTTTGTAATCTATTTGCATTTTTGGCTTTTGCAGGCTTCAAATCAGGAAGTAAGACACGCATAAAATATCAGCATTCACATTCACTTTACAATGTCGTATCAATTAATTTCTGATTCTACTGTCTCTTATGCTAAACTCATCTTTTAGTAAAGATATTCATTCATATTCAGCTCATTGTAGAAGGATACAGTTATTGACGTATGACCCTAATTAAAATCTGCTATTGTACTTATATAAAAAGCATGTGGAAAATGAGTAATAGGCCCTATTTGAATTCAGTCACATGTGTAATGAGCATAACTTGGAAAAATAAGCCAAATTTCACTGTTTTCACTGATTTTGTGGAGAGAAATGAACATGTCTGCGTTGATGTGGCTGGAGTGATGGGTTATGATCTGCGAAATGCAAACCTGTGTATTTAGTACTGTCTGTTGAGACCTTCTCTTTGTACAAATACAAGAGAATGCTGTGTTGTCCTTAAACATTACATGTCCTACAACCATGCTTTGTTGCTATTATCACTAATATAATATAAAAGGACAAGTGGACTACAGCACTCAACAGCTAATAACTGACAGCTAACAACTGACACATTTTGACAAAACTATTTATAAACCATTTCTTATATAACATATACCGTTTCTTACTACTTCCATCAAACAGACAAGGCATAAACTGGAATATGCAATGTGTACACTCACACACCTGCACAAGAAAACACATTCATTTGATGTATGTCAACACTGATGCATTTTATTTAAGACAAAAAAACACATTTATTTGATCTCAGACAGATTTCTAACACCAGGACAAAATGGTATAATGTCAATATGGTGCACACCTGAATATATATAAGACATAATGCTCAACTGGATTGTCACTGGCCAGAGACTGGGACACTTTTGGTTCACTGAAAAACACTGAGCTCATTCTCAAAAGAAACTTGTTGGATTATTTGGAACAGCAGGTGAAATCTGAAATTTGAGCCGAATTGCACCCAGTTAGTGGAGAAGTGGGCTAAATTGGCAGAAGCAAGACGCTCCAATTATTGAGAAATTGCACATGCACTTGATTTCTGTGTTCAAAGAGTATAATACCAAAATGCCGATGAATTATCTTTGTGAAACTACCACTCCACAACATATTTTGTCGCATTTTGAAGGGAATTGTAGAATTTTTATATTTTATATTCTATGCCAGAATCTTAAAAATTCATAAGATGTGGGGTTTTAGGATTTAAATTCAGTTGTTCAGTCCATCTTATTTGTAGAATATATGTGGAAACCTAAATGTAAACAGCACTAGAACTGATTAGATTTTGGAATGAATTCAAACAGGACAAACCAATAGTTTTTAGTTAACAGTAGTCACAGACAGACTTGGCAAACTGAGATGTTTTTGATGCTGCCAAAAATCTGCCTATTTGTTGGCAAAATTGAATGTTTTGTTTATAACATTGTCTTATCAAATCCATAAAATATGAAATAAAATGACTTGCAAACGCATATCTCTCTGTCTTTCTCTGCTGCCTTTTTTGTGCAGGTATGAGGATACTTGTAACTCTGCTCCTAGATACTCTGCCTATGTTAGGCAATGTCCTCCTCCTGTGCTTTTTTGTGTTCTTTATATTTGGCATTGTTGGGGTGCAGCTTTGGGCTGGTCTTCTAAGGAACAGGTGTTTCCTGGAAAACAACGCGAAGGAGTAAGTGACTTTTTGTTCTCTTCTTGCTTTCCTTCCTGCTCTCTCCCTGTCTTTCTAAAAGTGCGTCAGAGCTTTAGATGTTATCCAATGTGATAGTCAGCTCTTGCCACCAGCAATGACATTTCAAAAGCAGACAGTCCAGTAAATTGAACATCACACGCTGGTGTTAAATCTGTGTTGTGAAACAGCCCCTGAGCAACAAACATAAATATACAGTAACCCCCCGCTTTACCACGGTTCGAATCTTATGCCCCCGGTTTATCACGAAATTACATTTGCCACATAATTAATTTGTTTTATCAAACAGTAATTTGTCTTGCATATAGCATGATAGACCAAAAAACTTATAGGGAATTGTTTTATGTTGAAATAATGAAATATATAAATGCAAATATAATTATTAATTAAAAATGTGTAACAATTAGTAAAATGTTAATACAATACAGTACTGAATACATAAAATAGCATTTTTGGGGTGGTGTCCGTTTTGGAACTAACCACTGCGATAAATGGGGGATTACTGTACATCTAATATATATAAATAAAACTGTAGCAGGTTTTAATGTTATGGAACAAATTAACACTCTCTTTATGTTCTGTTAATCCCCAAAAGCTAATTCTGAGCTATTGAGCTTCACTGTTCGATCTCTAATGAGCTGGTGGGAAGACTTGGTCTCTATTTTTACAAGGTTTTTATAATATAATTGCAGAATGATGGTGACAAGGCTTTAAATTGTGGCCTTAATTCACAAGTAGTTACCAATAGTCTTTATTCAGAAATAGTCATAATTACTTTTTTTCTTGTCTATAGCTTCTTATTATGATAGAGTATAATTACAGTCTTATTTGCCCATTTGAGTCTTTCTTATCTAGGCAATGAGTGATGAAGAAAATTCCCAGTATTCTCCTTTATTCTCTCAACAGTTTGTATAATCTGTCCTTCATGAGTCCATATTACATGCATGAGGATGGGGAGGAAAACCCATTTATCTGCTCCACAATAATTAACGGCATGCTCAAGTGCACCGACGTGCCCCATCACAAGGAGGGTGAGATGGAGTGCAATCTAAATGCATCCCTTGGACACAGCTTATCTGGCCCTGATACCAGGAACGGTTGCGTAAACTGGAACCAGTACTACAGTGTGTGTCAGCCTGGGGAGCTTAACCCTCACAAAGGGGCTGTGAACTTTGACAATATTGGATATGCTTGGATTGCTATTTTCCAGGTAATTGTATACTGATGATAGCGCAGTTCAATGACTGCAATGTTTTGTAATAACAGTAACAAATGTCTTTTTTATTGGCTAAATAACACTGTTCCATCAGGAATAAAGAGTCCTATTAAACACACTTTTGCTGTACCAAAAAAAAAAATGAAACACCTTCTGAGCAAATGTGATGTTTTAGTCATCATTGTCTGGCTCCATCACACTACAATGTTTCCCTCCTTTTTTGAACATTGTTGGCCATCTGTGTCTTTGGAATCTAAATGCTTCATAGAATGTCATAAAATGGCAGTGGATCTACTCATATATTAATTTATCATCTTTCCAATCTGGCTGTGCTGACCTTTAGCTCTTGTCTCAAACAGTGTCTCAAGCAATGCTTAATCTCAAAGAAGACTAAATATACATTGGATGGGGATGTGTGAACCAGGCATGACAATCTCTGTGTTCTCAGTTAATGAGTGTCTGACACCTGCAGGTCACTCTCATTAGTTTGGGTTTGTTTTTGTCTTTTGCCCACTTCATTGACTTGGTAACCAGTAAAACATGACATTCTATTATAGAACAGGATGAACTGCCACTATGTAAACATGGTACATGACAAGACCTTTAAGTCATGCACTGAACCTCCATTAGCCAGAAGAGAGGAGAGGACAAGCAACAGATAACTAATCAGCTGTGAAGTGTCCCACAGCTAATAACATATGAAGTGCAGAGATTTAGCTGCGCCCATCACAGTGTAATCTTGTAGAGACTGTTGGAAAACAGCTGACTGCCTTTTATACTTAAAAAGAATTCAGTCCCTGGAAAGTAGTCTATTTTAACTGCATTATTAGCACACTGTATTGAATGACATAAATGGAGAAAACCCAATAGTGCTGTCCCACATAATTTAAGTTTGTAGATGCAAAGTGCCATGGTTTAAAAAAAAGAATTGTATTGTTCACTAAAACATACTGCCAAACACCTAGTCAGGTGTCCTTTAGGAATTGTAAAACTTTTGTAAAATGAAGAAACGTGTTTTAATGATTTATTTTGTAACATGATACAAAGCTTTCAGATACAGAATGTGCCTTGAAAAAAATCTTTCATAAGCTAAACAGAATAGGTTGCAGGAGGTGAAATAAGGACATATTAGAAATGGTTGACTGTTATTATTTTTTAGTTTTCCCAACAATCCCTATATGACCTTGCCCATGGAAGTTACACAATGATTGTTTTTGTGTTTCTTTTCTTCACAGGTTATCACTTTGGAGGGATGGGTAGACATCATGTATTATGTTATGGATGCCCATTCATTTTACAATTTTATATATTTTATATTGCTTATTATAGTAAGTTATTGAATTTTTTATTTTATTTCTACCTATTTTTTTTATCTATATTCTATCTAAAGCAAAGCGAAGAAAACTAATTTTGTTTTTATTGTTCAGGTTGGTTCTTTCTTCATGATCAATTTGTGTCTGGTTGTGATCGCAACCCAGTTCTCAGAAACTAAGCAGCGTGAGAACCAGTTGATGCAGGAGCAGCGTGCGCGCTACATGTCCAATGACAGCACACTGGCCAGCTACTCTGAACCTGGCAGCTGTTATGAGGAAATGCTCAGGTACATTAGCCACTTGTACCGCAAGGTGAAGCGCCGTGTATTCCGGATTTACCACAGCTGGCAGAGCAAACGCAAGAAGAAGGTCAACCCCAACAGCGGCGCCTTGCCAGGGGGTGGAGGGGCCAACGGGCATGGCAGAAAGAAGACTGGTGGGCACTGGGCACGTTCTGTTCACAACCTTGTCCAGCACCACCAGCATCACCACTGCCACCACAGCAATGGCAGCCCAAGTCCTCAGGCCATAGCAGAGAGCACTGATGTTCTGGAGATGAGGTTTATCACATCAGAAGTACAGCTGACAGTACCAGCACAATCACCTGCTGGTTTGGATCTTTCACCAGGACACCAATCAGTACATAGCATTTTTCAAGGTGACTTTCACGATGCTCCACAGATTTGCACAGGCACCACAGCTGGTGTGAATCCTCTGGGGAGACTTAATGGGGGCATGAACTATCCTACTATTTTGCCATCCTTCATCTGCAGCTACACAGGCAGCAACATAACAGCCAAAGGTAGAATCGGGGTGAACAACAGCACAACAGATATGATGGATTCATTTGAGAAACTACAGCATCTCACAGGAGAGCACAGTAAGAGCTCTTTTTTTTCTGTCAGGAATAATTTTATAGCCATGACAGCAAACCTATGCCTCAAATGTTAATCATTATCCAATGTGAGGCATCAGTCTCTAAATATAGCATGGCTTATAAATAAAGAAAAACCTGGCATCACCTAGCAATGGACTCAAATTTAACTTCAAAAAGATACTTATTTTGGAAAAACATACATCCATATAATATATTTGTTAATATAACAGAAATTAAAACAAATTAACCAAATGAGAATTAAATGTTTATTGTTATACATCAAATTTTCAAAAGCATTTCACTCAAATAACTTTTAATAATTGAAATGGCTTTTAAACAAATCTGGAAATATATCGATGTTCAGCGGCTGAGAAAAATCACGTAACACCTAAAAAAAAAGAAATTTTGAGAAAATGGCTGACAAACATAACTTGGGGTCAACAGAATACCATAGGATTTCACTGAATCTTTCAGTGAAAGTCTTTAAGTATTTATGTAAGTACTTAGACTTTATAGACAAAAGCTTTATATGTGGATTTTGAACATACAGATCCATATTTTCCCCCACACACTTTACTTTTTTTATTAACCACCACTCTTTTTGAAAGGCTTACCAGTTATTTTTTCCTATGGGGATTGTGTTCAAAAGCATTAGTGATCATTAGTGATTCAAAAGGTACCAATGTTGGTTTAGTGTTCTAATTCATCCCAAAGATGTTCAGTGGGATTGAAAAGAGGGTTTTTTGCAGGACACTAATGTTTTTCTTCTGCAAACCACATAAACCAAATTTCTATGGAGCTTAATTTGTGCACAGGGGCATTGCCATACTGGAATGTGTTTGTGTTTCTGTGTTGCAGCAGAGGATAATTGCAATGCTACAATTTTGTGAAACCACATGTGGATGTTATGTCGGGTGTCCACAACCATTTGGCTCATAAGAAACTTATAAATGGAAATGGAAACTTAACAAAAAGCCTGGCTAGCAATTGGAAGCAAAAACACCTTTTTTACCTTTGGTGCCTGGCCTTAAACTTTTTATAAGCCAGTGTATTCCTGGTGACTTCAGCATGCACACAGGATGAACTAACTGCTTTGACATCAAATTATTAAACACATTGTTCCTGTGATAAATTCACATTACTTCCCTTACAAAGAATCTGTTTACTGTAGTAATGAGCTGTGTGTGTGTGTGTGTGTGTGTGTGTGTGTGTGTGTGTGTGTGTGTGTGTGTGTGTGTGTTTATAAAGCTTTCTCTAAATGAAAAGTATAAATATTTATGGAAATTTTCTTGACTCAACCCGAAAGGTGCATGCACTCTGTAGTTTTCACATGCTTTAATGATCTTGTGGAACACAAACAAAACATCATGGTTAAGGCTGCATTCTCCATCACAGCTTATTTGGGTACAGCTGACAAACTCTCCCTCATGTGTATACCTGTTCCAACATGTTTATTGGATTTATTGTCACCTATGTGTTTCCTTGAACAGGAAACTGTTTAAAGCTTATGGTGATGACATGTCATTAATCCAAAGTCAAGTACAATTGTAGTACATGCCCAAGAAACCTATTGAAGTTTGCAACTGCAATTGGATTGCACACATTGGTACCTGCTAGAACAGTACAAGACTAGTTTAGAACAGTTTAGAAAAATTGTTCTAAACTGATTGTTCCTAGACAGTAACATGGCAAATATTTCAATATATGTTACTTCTGATAAGAAAGTTTGTAAAAGAAAAATGATACTGACCCTAAATATATCACACTGAGATTTATATAAATGTTTTCTTCTTTAGGTCACAGACGATTGATGCTGCAAATGGCAGGCGTAGAACCAACTTCCCTGCTCTTTGAGGTTCTGGGGTGCCCATACTGTGCCCAGGCTCTGGAAAACATTGACCTAGACTTGGCTGACTCTGATTGCTCCCACTCTGAAGGCGATGTGGTGCATGAGTTTTCCCACAGAGCAAGGTTTAGACTCGGACACTTGCATCACCACAAGAGGCTCAAGGATCGCAGCCGATTGATGCGATACTGGGAGGAATTCCGTGACAGGATGAAACGCATAGTGGATAGCAAGTATTTTAACCGTGGAATTATGATTGCCATCCTTATCAACACGTTGAGCATGGGGATAGAGTACCATGAGCAGGTGAGTGCCAGAACAGCTTCCTCGGCTTCTGTGCTGCAGTGACTTTTGCAAATTTACATCTTGAATTGTCTTTGTAAGATATTGAGATAACACTGATTTTGAAAAAGCAAAAAAAAAAAAGTCAAGGGAATTAAGATTCTTGTCTTCAGAAGTGAACTGAAACCATGCTATGTGTGCGTCTGAGTGTCTGGTTTCTGTCAAGGGCTGAACAATGTATTTCACAAAGGTATGGCATCTTACTGGTGTAAACAGTGGGATTCGTTAGTTATTTCATTCTCATTCATAAACACTGGAGAAGGTTTCATAGCCTTATTGGGCTAAAATCGTGTGTGGTTATGTAACTGTGCGCAATGCTGCACTTCCTCTTCATGCTGCACCTCCTTTCTCTGTGCTATGGCCTCAATGCTGGAAAGCAGGGATCTCTCTATCTCTGATGTTGGAAGAAGGCTGTGATTGGAGATTTAACTGATCTGTTCAAGCTCTCAGTAGAGAGTGTGTGTGTATACTGGACATCTTACAACCCAACCTAGTTACAAACTGATTTGTTGCAGCTGTTGCTGTGTGGAAAGCTGAGCAATGAAAACAAACATGGGCAGTTTTGAGATAAAACATTATCTTTCACATATTTTTAGCAGTATTTACTAATATATATATATACAAATATGTGTGTATGTGTGTGTGTGTGTGTGTGTGTGTGTGTGTGTGTGTGTGTGTGTGTATATATATATATATATATATATATATATATATATATATATATATATATATATTTATAAAAAATATTTTACTGTGTCAGCTTTAATATGTTATATAAAAGCTAAATTGGGGAAATGGGGACTGGCTAAATGAAAACCCTTCTACTGAATTATTTAAAAGGTTGGGCTGCATTGGTCGTTTGCATAACGCTTTTACCCCAACTGCCTTTAATGCTCTCTGATTAACCTTGACCTATTGTTTTTTTATGGGATTTGTAAATGCTTTGGTCAGTGTCAGTGAGTGAGATTAAGAAGGATCTTCTGCAGTGACTCACCACTGGCATCATGATTTAGACCTAAGCTTAATTCATATGCAGGAAAACAGCCCTGGTTATATTTACTGTGGGCTCTTTGCTCAATATTCAGATTTGCCGCACTAAACACGGCAGTTAAATCTGGAAGAAGAAATGTTGGTATTCTCAAGCTAAAATGTATAGTTTTGCTTTGGGCTAAGTATGAAAGAAATTAGTTGTGTATTGTAGCTTGAATTTTTACCTCCCTAATCACAATGGGAAACATGTAATTGGAGTTGAAGTTTAGCGCTATATGAGTCTGTAATATAAAACCTGTCGGGACATAGTAATATTCTTCAAAGCAAAGTCTATCATCCTTTGTTGTTTTAGGAGTGTCTCCTCCAGTGCATTAAAGACATCATAGCCTGTGGTCATTTTTATCACCCTGTTTGTGCAATATATCATAGCAGAGAATACTTGTTTTTTTTGGGGTATTTTTTAAGTTATGAATAGAAACAGAAACAAAAGAATTTAAAGTGCCTTTTGAGGAGACTTGGAAATGAAAAACCTATATGGAACAGTTAATGTGCTCTAATATGTCCATTGCTTGTTTAAATGAAGTTTGAAGGAAAAACAAGCTTAAATGGTTTTCCTTCTTGAATGCACTTGAATGCAACCTGTGACTATGCAAAGGTATTTTCCTGATTTGAATGTGTAAAATATTAAACCCTGTTTATTAATATAAGAATAAAAGATTGTTGCTGGCTTTATATATCTAAAAGGAATTAGGCTTATCTTCCTAGATTGGTGCATAAGAAATGTAAAAGCATTTACTAGTTTTAATTTAAATTTTTGCCATATTTTCCTTCGAAGTGAATATAACCATTAATATTAAACAATTAATTACAAATATATGTTTTGTAGATATGAATAGGAGGCTTACTATTTTTTAGTTTTTTTTTTTATGTTTTTGTTAGGTTTTTTTTTTGTTTGAAAGCTTTTAAGTAAACCCAGGATGTAGTAGTTTGTAACATGAATGTACAGCAGTCCTTAGTGACTCCTTGGTTAAGGTTCACCTAAGTAAAATAGAAACAGCTTATTTGTTACTGACAAACAAAGAAATATATCCTCAGAGGCTGTAAGCCAGTGGTACCGTTCGTATTCACTGGGCTGTAAGCGGTGAACAAACCCTTTCCCGGGCAGAGACAAGCTAGCTAGCTTCGAGGTAACTGTTTCTATTTTACTTAGGTGAACCTTAACCAAGGAGTCACTAAGGACTGCTGTACATTCATGTTACAAACTACTACATCCTGGGTTTACTTAAAAGTAACTTTATGAGTTTTGTTAAATAGCCCAAAACCAAAATGTATCTCGATTAAACTATGAGAGACTGAATTCACAGACCATGCAGTAGTGCTTACATTTTTTATTTTTTTAAATAATTAAAATACTGATACAGATATAGGCAATGATAGACTAAACATGTACAGATATGCAAACATTTTTATTTACACTATGTATGTATACATAGATATACATTTTAATTTTAATAGGGGTATTTTTGGTTTGTCCTGTAACCTTCCTCCAGTTTTGTTACATTCTAGTGCTTAACAAATCTGCACTTAAAATATGATCCTAATGCTTCTATGGATAGCTAAATTACAATCTCACAAAAGCAGTGGCGGGCCATGCATTTGGTTCCTGGGCCTTCAGTGAGGCTTTACCAGACTTAATCCACCTCTTAATACAACCACTATCACATCACAATTATAGAAACTATCAATACTATACAAAAATGCAACATAACGCATGGCATTACAGAGAGAAAGGCATTTCACATATGGAGGGTAAATACCATTTTACTAAAGCAAGAAACCCAGTTAAGACAACTCTAAACCTCTACACTCACCAGAGATGCATACTCATAATTTGCACCGCTCCTCAGAGGCTGTAAGCCAGTGGTACCGTTCGTATTCACTGGGCTGTAAGCGGTGAACAAACCCTTTCCCGGGCAGAGACAAGCTAGCTAGCTTCGAGGTTGGAATTTACAAGAGCTGAACAGGTTGTTTATGGAATCCTCTTTCACTCCTCCATAATGACATCACAAAGCTCTGCAAATGTTGACTGCAGTCCTATCAAGCAGACAAAACATAAACATGATAAATGGGACATGTGGCTTTGCATGTCATACAGCTGTTATAACTTAAAGTGTACTCACAATCAAGTTTAATTTCTATAGCATTATCCATTGAGAAGCAATACTAAAAATATTTGCGGAAATGTGAGAGGTGTAAACACTTCTGTGAGACACTGTACTTTTAAACTTGCCATGTGCAATACCAATAGCACTCTTATTGTAGGCGCAGAAGTCATTTGAGCATTTCCTCTTTCTAAAGGTTGATCAAACAATGGCCATTTAACAGCCCTTAAATAATTGTATTTACCCAGTGCCACTGAGTGGATCAATCAGCGTGACAGCATTATATTTGAAACTGCACACGTTTAAATACTCAGATGTGCACTGAACTAGTGAGTTTGTTTGTTTGCGCTTGGCAGGAGCACTCATATCTCTGCCAAATGTTACCGACAGTGTCAGACATTGTGAGAAAGCTTTATGAGCACTGGGGATAGTGAAAAGGCCTGGCATCTTGTGGGAAACATGTCTCGTGGCTTCTTTTTTAGTCCAGCTAGAGATCAGTAACACATCTTTATCAGTGTCTCTTTATACCTACTGCTTAGTACAGCTGCATTATGTACACTCAGAGGTTTTACAGCACCGCATGTGTACCGTAGCTTTATTTGCTTAATGGCAAGCTGCATTAACATTCAGTTATACAGCTAAACGTCTTTTTCTGTCCCCTGATGATTTATGGTTTGCTTTGCGTAGGTTCATGTGATATGTGGTACATTTTCAGGGAAATTAATGGTTTGTGTCTGACTCCCACTGGAATCATCCCATACAAATGTCAGCTCATAGTGTGCTTCTCTCTTCCTTCCTCCCTTCCTATCTTTTCCACTCATCTTTTTTCCTTCTTACCCCCCTTGAACCGTATACTCCTCGCTTTTCCTCGTCTTTTAACAGGAGGATCACTGGGAGCTCTAGTCCGCATTTTCATAGACATTGTTTTTCAATAACCGCCCCCTTCTGTGCAGTGAATGCGCCTGATGCAGCAGCAGTGGGATTTCGCAGCTCTGCACTCAGCCAGCACAGACCAATTTGAGGAAATTGAGAATGCACTTCAATTTGTGTATTCTGTGTAAAAAGCAACATCTAAAGCTTAAACGTAGAAAGGAAAGATATAACACTGTTTGATTTTTGTAAAGAGGAAAGCAATACAGAGACAATCATCAGATGGAGTGCTCGTTAGTGCATAGTACTAAATTCAGTGTTATTATGGAGAATCATCATCGTTAAGCTTTAAAATATGGCCAACATTTTAGCCTCAAACCCAAAATACCAATAAATGCACACAGAGCTTATTTCGAAGACCAAACATCTAAAGTCACAAAACAATGATTTTGAAAGAAATAATATGATATGATATAAGATAATATAAAACATTATGTTCATATCTTTAGCCATCAAATGTCTCTTTCATGATTTTCACGATTTGTACACTTAAGTGTACTTAGTAATAGATGAGAATAGTGACATAATGATACAATATTTCATTAAGGTGTTTTCTAACTTATGGTTTAGTGGAGTATTGAATGTTAATCCGTTGAAACACAGATTTTAAATACATATGGAATAAATTTTTTTTAGAAAAATGTTTAATAGAGGAAAATCTTTTTTAGTGGCATGTTTTAGGAGGCTTTTTTTTTTTACACCTGAATCACTCTGACTGGAAAATAAGAGCATGTTTAACTTTAGCTTTATATTAGCTATTTTGGTGAAAAGTTATATGTTTTATAGAACCGTAGTACCACCGATTCAATAAGTTGTGGTGTTTCTAGTTTTGTCTGGTTCATACTTTACAGTGAGCATACAGTGTGGCAAAAAAGAATTTGGTCAGCCACCAATTGTGAAAGTTCTCCCACTTAAAAAGATGAGAGAGGCCTGTAATTTTCAACATAGGTACACTTTAACTATGAGAGACAAGATGAGAAAGAAAAATCCAGAAAATCACATTGTCTGATTTTTAAAGAATTTATTTGCAAATTATGGTGGAAAATAAGTATTTGGTTAATAACAAAAGTTCATCTCGGTACTTTGTTATATACCCTTTGTTGGCAATGACAGAGATCGTTTCTGTAAGTCTCCTCAAGGTTTTTACACACTGTTGCTGGTAGTTTGGCCCATTCCTCCATGCAGATCTCCTCTAGAGCAGTGATGTTTTGAGGCTGTCGCTGGGCAACACGGATTTTCAACTCCCTCCAAAGATTTTCTATGTGGTTGAGATCTGGAGACTGGCTAGTCCACTCCAGGACCTTAAAATGCTTCTACTGAAGCCACTCCTTCGTTGCGCGGGCGGTGTGTTTGGAATCATTGTCATGCTTAAAGACCCAGCCACGTTTCATCTTCAATGCCCTTGCTGATGGAAGAGGTTTTCACTCAAAATCTCACGATACATGGCCCCATTCATTCTTCAGATCCTAGACACGGATCAGTCATTCTGGTCCCTTTGCAGAAAAACAGCCCCAAAGCATGATGTTTCCACCCCCATGATTCACAGTAGGTATGGTGTTCTTTGGATGCAACTCAGCATTCTTTCTCCTCCAAACACGACAAGTTAAGTCTTTACCATTTTGGTTTCATCTGACCATATGACATTCTCCCAATACTCCCCTGGATCATCCAAATGCTCTCTAGCAAACTTCAGACGGGCCCGGACATGTACTTGCTTAAGCAGGGGGACACGTCTGGCACTGCAGGATTTGAGTCCCTGGTGGCGTAGTGTGTCACTGATGGTAGCCTTTGTTACTTTGGTCCCAGCTCTCTGCAGGTCATTCACTAGGTCCCCCTGTGTGGTTCTGGGATCTTTGCTTACCGTTCTTCTGATTATTTTGACCGCACGGGATGAGCTTGTGCGTGGAGCCCCAGATCGAGGGAGATTATCAGTGGTCTTGTATCCATTTTCTTATAATTGCTCCCACAGTTGATTTCTTAACACCAAGCTGCTTACCTATTACAGATTTAGTCTTCCCAGCCTGCTGCAGGTCTACAAATTTGTTTCTGGTGTCCTTTGACAGCTCTTTGGTCTTGGCCATAGTGGAGTTTGGAGTCTGGCTGTTTGAGGTTGTGGACAGGTGTCTTTTATACTGATAAAAAGTTCAAACAGGTGTCATTAATACAGGTAACAAGTGGAGGACAGAGGAGACTCTTAAAGAAGAAGTTACAGGTCTATGAGAGCCAGATATCTTACTTTTTTGTAGGTGACCAAATACTTATTTTCCACCATAATTTGCAAATAAATTATTTAAAAATCACACATTGTGATTTTCTGGATTTTATTTTCTCATTTTGTCTCTCATAGTTGAAGTGTACCTATGATGAAAATTACAGGCCTCTCTCATCTTTTTAAGTGGGAGAACTTGCACAATTGGTGGCTGACTAAATACTTTTTTGCCTCACTATACATTAGACAATGGAGACTGGAGATTAATTCTCATTTATTCAATTAAGAAAAATACAGATGAGTCTGCATTTTTAGAGAAATCTCCCTTTTTTGTCCACAAAGAAAGCTTCTGTAAGATCTATTTGATTAAGTGTTTTTCCATCAACTAGCATTTAACAGTCTTGAATGCAAATCATATAATCATCTAGAGAGTTTGTATAGATTTTGCCAGACATCTGTGCCAGACATAAATAGGATGTCTAGACTTTGGACAATGTAAAATTGTATGCTTGTTAAACTGTGTGCTTTGCATTAATTTTGTGCACATTGTTTTTTCTAAACACTCCCATATAGCAAATCCCTTCAAATACTATTCTGGCCCTTAAATTGTTGTATTAGCAGATCTGGCTTATGTTGTCATTGAGTTATCCACACATTACCAGCAAGGGGAATGTGGGACTGGCCTGAAACAGTAGGCAAGACTAAGCTTGGTGGGCATATAAGGCAAATGGAGGGAAATCTAGAAATCTATATATATATGTATATGGCTATTATTGTCCAGCTTTTCAATTGGAATGTCCACACTAGAGAAATGTATGTGCAAAACAACCATACTGAGCAACAGAGCAGTTTGTATATAGCTCACTAATAGTTATTAGTGGTGTTAAACCAAGTTAGCAGGTTAGGAAGCAAACCCATTTCACATTAGTCACTATCAAAAATATGAAAATACTCTCAACACTGCTATAAAAAGATTATAAGATTCTGTCACCTACTCTGGAGGTTTCCTGAAGCTCAGCACAGCCTCAGTTGTCTGTCCTGTAGATTGTGTGTATGGGAGGTATGATATAAATACCAGATAAACTGAAGAAAAAAGGTGGCTGTAAAAATTAAATTAGCATTAATTTATTTATTTCGGCTTCTCCCATTAGGGATCGCCACAGCGGATCCTCTGTATTCATGACCCGCATGTTTGATTTGGCACGTTTTTATGCTGGATGCCCTTTCTAACACAACCCTACCCATTTATCCGGGCTAGGGACTGGCACTAGGAGTGCACTGGATTGTGCAACCCTAATGGCTGGGTTAGGTTCCCTGACCAGGAATCGAACCCGGGCAGCGGCAGTGAGAGAACCGAATCCCAACCACTAGATCACCAGGGAACCCTAATTAGCATTAAATGATTACAGCTTCATAAATGTAAGAGGAGGTACCCTTACCTGTGGCAGCTTACATGGTGCATGTTGTGCTTATGAGGAGCTCTTTTGCTGTTTCATCATAAACCATCATATTTTTCTGTAAATCTGGGGTTGAGTATTTTTATTTTTTACATTAATGATTAGAGATTATTTGCTTTTTTTTAACATGTTTGTGTAAATCGCAATTATGTGCAATTATGTGCAAATATTTGAATGGTTTTAAATGAAGTGAAAACTGAGTTTTTTTAACAGGAACCTGAAAGAAAAAAAAATATTTTTTGAGTATTGGAAATAAATTCAATTATTTTCAATTCTGGCCTTGAAAATGTTGTAAAAAATTTTACCATTTCAAGCTCTTGAAAACCTACATCAAATAATCTTGATATTCATAGTTTTAAGCAGAATTTCAATTCAGGGCAAACAAGCCAGTAATGGTCAAATCCCAACAAACCACTGAGGTCATGGAAATGTGTTTCTTTGTCATATTCTATGCAGATGTAAGGTTTAAGCCTGAGGACTTCTCCTGATTTAAAATGCATTTTTAGCTTATTAGTTGCTGCCCAGTCAAATCAAATCAAATCAAATCTTATTTGTCACATACACATACATACAGAGTACAACATGCAGTGAAATGCTTTTTAATATGAATTAAAATGAAATACCTGTGTTGATTATGTTTTATTAGCCCTTATTGCAAGAGTTAAGCTACTGCTAATATTAATATTAATATTTTGAAATCTTCACTTCAATTATAGTCCACAAGAGGGTTTTATTTTGGAACATGACTCCAAATACATTTGGTGGCCCAATTTGGAAGCGTTACTGGGCTTTGATCTAAACCATTTTAGATAATGTATCCTGCCTCCACAGCTAATTTGTTAATGGAGATGCTACTAATTTTGCTTATGTGTACATCTCAACTGTTCCATTAGTCAGTTTTTACATGTAATTTAATTTAAATAGAATTTAAATAAACTGGAATTATTGTTCTAAATAGAAGAGAAACGTACAATGTTTGAAGACTTTTATCTATGTATTTCTATCTGTTTCTCTCTCTGTCTGTCTGTTTGTTTATTTGTATTTTTACACTGGGTTTTGGATGCAATATTTGTCCAGTTGTCTGTTTCAGTTGGGAAGATTCTTGTTTATGTGATGTCTAAGGAACAAGAGGCTGAATATTTGTTAGCTTTATATGCAGTAATCATTGCATCCTACAGACAGGTTAAATGGATTTCAGGAAAGATATCAAATGGGTCAAAGTCAAAACAAAATCAAATGTATAATAATAGCTTAATAACTTTCTCCATGTTTGAATGAGCTGTTTAAGGCTGATGTAGCATACAAGTTAGGAATAAGAGGGCGGGATGTGTTCTAATTGTTTTTTTGTTATATTTTATTAATTAGATTAAAGTGATTGTGCTGTCATGGAAGGTGGAATGTGGCTACTTAACAAATATTGTATCACTCTTATGTCAACTGTATACAGACAAACTTTGAGGTTGACTGCATTGTAAATATTCATAAGTGAATCAGATGAAGCGATTGGAACCTTAGTGATCGCTCATGTTTCTCTCAGTGATGCTACTGCCTAAATCAGCAAATGCAGAAGGCCAAGCAATCAAGCCCAGACACAGCTTGTAGTGCATAGATTTTAGGAGCTTGCTCTGGTCATTTTAATCACGCAGATCTGCTCAACTTTTTAAAAGTTATTTAAAGTTATTTATTTAAAATAATAAATAACTTTAGGCTATTTTGGTTGAACACATAAGCCAGTGATGTATTTAACTACAGTGGACTGGGATTTCTGTACTAAACTTTGTGTATTGACTAATCAGTAGCAGCACCATCCAAAAACATAACATTATATTCATTTTCCTATATATTATTCATATTCATTTTTATACCAATATTCTCTGACAAAATTTAACATTTAGAATTGCAGTGAAACAATGTTTTCCGTAAAGCAAAGACTAGACACTAATAAAAACAGAGTTACTGAAAGGTGTTTGTGTTTACTGGTGGTTTTTTACACGCATTTTAATACGAGTTTGCAGTTTAATAACAGATTGTTATTTTTTCCCCACAGCCTGATGAACTGACAGATGTTCTGGAGATAAGCAATATTGTCTTCACCAGCATGTTTGTCCTTGAGATGATTTTCAAGCTGATAGCCTTTGGCCTTTTTGGCTATATCAAAAACCCATATAATATCTTTGATGGGATCATTGTTGTCATAAGGTAAAGTGCATAGTACATTTTACTATGCAGTTGTGCACCTTTATACCAGGCTTTACTCTGGGCTCTGTTTAATTCTATAAAAAAGCCTATGTTTTAATTGAGCCATCAAGTGCCATCATTATAAATGCATGTAATTTATGAAATGCACATTCCAATCCTGCTGACTCAGTATATACGTTCCCTTGTTAGTGTGTGGGAGATTATTGGGCAGGCCGATGGGGGTCTTTCCGTACTCAGAACCTTTCGGCTTTTGCGTGTGCTCAAGCTGGTGCGCTTCCTACCGGCTCTGCGGAGACAGCTGGTGGTCCTGATGAAGACAATGGATAATGTGGCTACTTTCTGCATGCTGCTCATGCTTTTCATCTTTACCTTCAGGTGATAAAAGACACAACTGTCCACTTATGTATATATAAACTAGGTAAATTAAGTACTATTACTGGGCTATCAGGTTTTGTACATCACCTAGCATAGAGTTTAAACATTTCAACATTTGAACAATTTGGATGTCAGTCAGTGAGTAAAGATGCCACTCTGCAGTCTAAAAATTAATACCATCAGTAATGGTCACACCATTCATTCCTCTCTGGTGAAGTGTTTATAATAATCTTTTAAATTGTTTGAATAATATTTTACAGTATCCTTGGAATGCATCTGTTTGGCTGCAAATTCAGCCTGAAGTTGGAGAATGGAGACACAATCCCAGACAGGAAGAACTTTGACTCTCTGCTGTGGGCCATCGTCACTGTGTTCCAGGTTAGGGCATGACTATTACTGTCAATGTGAAGTGAAAAAGGCTTATGATATCATTGAGAAGCAGGCTTGAACTTAATCCAAAGCTATTAAAGTGGCTTTATACCTGTATACGCTCAATTATCTGAGAAAAGCGGACCAGCTTTTTGTGCTTTTTCCAAGTGCTAAATAAAGACATCTTGTAATTTAACCGTTTTATCTCTATGCCAGTATTGTTGATACAAGCCTATGGAGAAAAACGATTATTTAAAATGTGCAGAAATGATGTGCTCGGAGTGTTTGCTGCATCAGCAGAAATACATGCTGCTATAGTGCTGAACCTGCAGTGTACTGGGCTGTATGGTGCACATTAGGAGGCATGCCTGCTACTGAAGACATTTACTGATCTAGGATCATGCACAGTACATACAATATGCAGCCAAGAACTTCTAAATAAAAAAAGGCACCTGTCTTTTTTTTGCCTTGAATGTAGTATAGTTAGATGATGCATTCATTTATGTGGTGGATTTCTGTAAACCTTCTCACTTACACACATAAACACATGTCTACACACAACTATATAGCACATAGAACTATATCAATTCCCTATATAAATATAAATACAGAAATGAGCAACACTAGTATTGATCTGTTATGTTTTTTGTTTGTCTCAGTTATATATTGTAGGCTTTTATTTTTATTGCAGATACTAACTCAGGAGGACTGGAATGTGGTCCTCTATAATGGAATGGCTTCCACCTCTCCACTGGCTGCACTTTACTTTGTGGCCCTGATGAGCTTTGGGAATTATGTTCTATTTAATCTTCTGGTAGCCATCTTGGTGGAGGGCTTTCAAGCAGAGGTGTGATAATATTCAGTATTAAACAATATGTGTGTGCACTATTTGTTTTGACCTAGGAACGTTTTCTTGTCTTAGAGAGGAGCTACGTATTTTTAATTCCAGTTACATCTGATGACCCTGAAACACTTAAATCTACACTATAAAATACAAAATATAAGCTTTTTCCTCTGGCATGTACTAATAATTGTAATAATGATAAAGTGCTTTAAACAATATTGAATGTACAGGATGATATATACAAATGTGTTAACACTGTGTGCTTGTTATAAATCATGTTGGTCAGCATTTAGTAGTTTATCATGTGAAATACTATTAGGATCTACAACTGATATATTGTTGGTTTATAGAAAGATTTTTATTTTTTAATTTAAATTGAAAAAAGAAAAAGAAACTAAAAACACTGCTTCAGGAAATCAAATGACGCACCTGCTTAGCATATGTCCTTTATCAGTGTATATTTTATTGTATTTTTTGCCATTAGCTTTCAATATTTAAATATGGTCCAATAAAAACAATGAATGCTAATTGAATGCCTTTAACCTAAAAATGTATGCATGCTTTTATTCAAAGAGTTTGGCACTGAGCTTTGTTTTCAAAATGATTCTTCTACATTGTAGGGAGATGCCACCAAGTCTGATGCAGATGAGGATAAGAGATCAGTTAATTTTGAAGAAGAAGAAAAGATGGGAGAATTGCGCGCTTCAGGTTAAAATTAGGTTTAAATTATCTTCTTATAATACATGCTAAAAGATTTGGATGATCAGGGAAAATAAATTCTATTCAATGGGAGATGCAAGAAAAGATCTTGCAATTTAGTTTATCTAATATACTACAAACATACTTTATGCAATATATAAAAACTGTTTTTGATTATTCATTTATATTATTTAGTAAATATAATATACTTCAAAATACTTATACAATATGTCACGGGCTGGTTTGGCATTATGTTATTTTCTGTTTTTCTGAAATGGATTTCTCTCTTGCAATTATAACTAGCAGAATTGAAGATGTACTCTCTAATGATGTCTGCAAATGGGCATGTTGACTCTCGTGGTAATTTGCCTCCACCGATCATCATGCGCACAGCCGCAACCCCTATGCCCACACCAAAGGGCTCGCTTGGGACAGACTCTATCTTCAGTTTAGAGGAATCAAGGCGTGGCAGTGGGATTTCCATCGATCCGATTGCTTACGATCAGAGATCACTAGTAAGTGCTTTTACTGAGTCAAAAGAGGTGCTTTTTATTTATTCATTTTGCATGATAAGCAGCACTATTTATGAAAGAATTGAAAAAATATATTGATTTGTTCAATCTAGGCCAGCCCACGCAAATCACCCTGCCACCCATGTAGTTCAAGCAGTAACTGGGGCAGCCGCAGATCAAGCTGGAACGGCCTGAGTCGGGCACCAAGTCTAAAGAGGAAAGACACATCTGGTGAAAGAGAATCTCTGCTCTCTGGTGAGGGCAGAGGTAGCTTTGAGTATGAGGAGACAGAGGGCATCATGTTAGGTAAAGTAGGAAGTGTAAGTGGTGGCTCTCTGCACCACCCCAGTTCTCTGGACTTCCCTGAGCTTCCCACACTTCCCAGCCTGTGCCCATCAGGAGAGTATCATGACTGCAATGGCGGGGTATTACATCTGTCTACAGAGCTACCGTCAGAGCTGAGCCGTGAGGACTCCAACACAGAGGATGATCTAGACGATGTGAGTTAACACACAAACACACAATCCAGTACACACAGTACATAGGCAAGGTTGTTACCCTTTGTGGTAGTCAGTGCTGGAACAAGTGAAAGTTACTTGACCTAGTAACCATTTGGGTGACAATTCTTGTCAACCCATGTGACCCAGGTTCCCTGTTAGTCTTCCATTTAGTTATAGAACTACAGGTGCATTTGCACGCGTACACACACACACACACACACACGTTTATATGACCAGGGTTATGACCAGGGTTGCCAGATCTACAAAACGAATTGAGTATATTTAAAATTATTTGTAGTATAACTTGTACCATTAGCTAATTATATTTTTGAAGTAGCTTAACCAATTCTAATATAAGGAATTTTTATGCTAAATTATGTCATGCCAAGGGATTGACTTGGTACTTTATTAAGTGTAACACTGAAGGATTCAGCAGCACACTCTTCAGCTGTAATAATTTACATTTATTTATTTTATTATTCATTTATTTTGCTGGGTTGAAAGCAACCTCTTCAGTGATCCAGTGTTCTAGTACCTCAGCAATCAAGAGGCTCTATTTTGAAATTTGAGTTTCAAGAGCTATAAAATATGGAAAACAGCAAGCTGCTACTGTGTAAAATTGAGAAAAAGTAAAGGGGAAAAATAACCCTTATAGACTTTTTGCTAGCTTTATAAAGCTTTCATAGATATAGGTCTAAATCCAGTCTGTTATTTTGCTCCAGAGTTTCTGTTTTCGACTGAAGAGGATTCTGGATGCATATAAACCCAAGTGGTGTAAAAGTCATGAGGACTGGTCCCTTTATGTATTCTCTCCACGGAACAAGTGAGTAGACTTCATCACTACATATCTAGTAACCATACACTATATTCTTTAAACTCATTTCTGTTTGTGTTATGTAGGTTTCGCATGTTCTGTCAGAGGATCATCTCACACAGGATGTTTGACTATGTGGTCTTAGTCTTTATCTTCCTTAACTGCATCACTATTGCTCTGGAGAGGCCACACATTCAGGCCAATAGCCCAGTAAGCTCATATATTACATTGTTCTGTACATTAGGACCATAGATTTTAGTGAAAGCAGTTTAAAATAAAGTAGTAAATCTAGCTCCAGAATTATTATTTGATCTTAATAAAAAACTCTTTTGGACTTTTTGGCTTAGAACTGATATTGCAATTCTCACAGACTATTAATATATTAGATTTAGTTCATATATTCACTTTTATTTTAGTTGTTAAATATTGTCCTAATAGTAAATACACAATTATTTTCTAATGAAGTCATGAATGAGTTTCTTAAAATATATTTTATTACATTTCTCTCATATATTAAGTGTGAGATTTATTAACAACAAAATACATTTTATTTTCACAATACTTTTAGAACTGACAAGTTTTTAAATTACTTTAATGTCACTGGCATAATTAAATGTCATCTTACATTCTGTTCTTTTTTGTGTTTTAGGAGCGAGTGTTCCTCAGTATTTCCAATTATGTATTCACTGTGATATTTGTTGCTGAAATGACTGTGAAGGTACTGAATTTTTTGTATGATATAGATATCCAGTATATCCTGTGTACATGTCTATATAGCTTACAGAGTTGCAATTGCTGGTTTTGTAGGTGGTGGCTCTTGGCTTCTATTCTGGAAAGCATAGTTATCTGCAGAGCACTTGGAATATGTTGGATGGAATGTTGGTGTTTGTTTCACTCGTTGACATCCTGGTGTCTCTGGCATCCAGTGGTGGGAACAAGATCTTTGGTATTCTGAGGGTTCTGCGTCTGCTAAGGACACTGAGGCCTTTAAGGTTAGGATTTTTGTTAGAGTTTGAGATTACTCTGGCTTTTCAGTAATTATAGAGGATGTACTGCCATTTTTATTATATGTTAGTCATTCTTTTATTTTTTTATCTATTTTAATTTTAGCTATATCTCAGTCATTAATGTATTTCAGACAACCTTTATTGTGTAGATGTCCACCTAAGGACACTATTTGTTTTTGTGTTGGCAGAGTGATCAGTCGAGCTCCTGGACTGAAGCTGGTGGTTGAGACATTGATAACATCACTGAGGCCCATTGGGAACATAGTACTGATCTGCTGCGCTTTCTTCATTGTCTTTGGCATTCTTGGAGTTCAGGTGAAAAATTGTGGTAATGTTGTCTATAAGTATGAGAACAGTCTCTGTAAAGTAAGTTCATTAATGTTTTTAGGGCCAATAAACAACAGATTTCTAACAGATTTATTCGAATATTCAGCTCTTCAAAGGCAAGTTTTACCACTGTGAAGGCTTGGACACAAGAAATGTTACAAATAAATCAGATTGCCTTCAAGCCAACTACAAATGGATTCGGAGAAAGTACAACTTCGATAATTTGGGACAGGTAAGAGTCAGTGTGAAAACTGAAGTAATGCTTATTTGGAGTTCAACATGAGAGTATTTGGAGTATACATGAGAACTTCCATAAAATCAATGTTGCATTCATAGCACGGAAATATCATCAGGGAGTTTTAATGCACAGGGTAATAATGGACAACTAGATACCTAATGAGCTAATGCATCTAATGATTGAATCCAAAATTGGAAGTCAATTAGGCTTCCAAGAATCTATGAGTTGCCTGTAATTTCACTAGCCTTATATCTCTATTTCTCAGGCTCTTATGTCGCTGTTTGTGCTATCTTGTAAGGATGGCTGGGTGAATATTATGTATGATGGCCTGGATGCTGTAGGTGTGGACCAACAGGTTTGTTTTTACAAGGTCACTATTATAAACAATAAAAACCCACTATTTTTATCGAAATATGTATCTAATCTATTTTATAAATTTTTTCGTCCATATCACTGAAAGCCGGTACGTAACCACAACCCCTGGATGCTGCTTTATTTCATCTCCTTCCTGCTGATTGTGAGCTTCTTCGTGCTGAACATGTTCGTGGGTGTGGTGGTGGAGAACTTCCACAAGTGTCGGCAGGACCAGGAAGAAGAGGAGGCGCGCCTGCGTGAGGAGAAGAGGCAGCGAATGATGGAGAAAAGGCGCAGGAGTAAGGAGAATTGTGGGTCTGGTCGGTAGTCTATTTTTCTGAGCACTGCCTGCCTCCAGAGCCTGAGAGAAAAAGAGAGACCTAGAGAAAGAGAGAGCAAATAAGGAAGTGAATAATTGAATAAAAAAAAATCTGAAAGCCTCTTAGATTTGTGTTGGTGGCCTTGAATTGTGATGGCCTTTGCATGTTTGCCTATGCATGTTCCCTCACCACTAAATACAGCATGACAGGCCTTCAAGGGTGATTTTCTTGACACACAGGGTTAGTTAGAGCCTTAGTCTGTAACTGCAGTCTGTGGCCTTTTAGAACATTGAATATGTAGGAACAATAACATTTATTTTAGATTTCATAATTCAGGCTCAGGACCTTGTTAACTTATACTGAGCCAAATTGTCCTGCTCAAGAGATAGCGGTGGATAATGAAAATCCCCGCTGGCTCCATTAATGTCTTGGTCACTGTGCTTTTGAATCATTGTGTGTAAAGAAAGTACAGGCAGCATTATCAGGCAGACCACTCATGAAAGTATTAAAGACACTAAAAGCATTGGCTATGGTTTTACATGATGCAGTCAATAAGGGAAATGTGCTTACTGCATTATTTTATTCAAAAGCAACCATGCCAGCCAAGGTAAAGCCAACTAAGTAATGATGTCTAGCATAAAGCCAGACAGTTTTATTTTTTCAGTTACACTCCTCCCATGCACTATTACTTTATAGTCAGTGGGTTAATAATATTGCATTTGTGATGTGTGTGTGTGTACAAAAATACATATATCTGATTTAATACAGAACTTCAGATTTAATTTAATCACAATCTTTCTCTAAGGCACCTGCATGTCAAAGCCATTGTTTTTAAAGCAGTTTGTCATTTAGGATGAAGTTAACGTATGAAAACTCTTGACTCTGATGCTGACATCTGAATTCTCAGTAGCCAGTAGCCTCAGGAACTCAGTTACGTTTGTGGCACAGTGCATTTTATTATAGGTCTCAATGATGGGGCTTTAAAAAAAGAAAGGCAGAACTGTCCCTGAAAGGGCGAGTGATTTATGAGCAGCTGTCAGCTTCATCTGACACAACAACACATTTTAGGATGTACAAGAAGTTGGGCATGAGCTGCTTGGTGAGATGTTCTATGTCCTAATGCTGATTTATCATTTGGCCTGTCATCATAATTCATGTCAAATGACAGGGAAATAGATTTCACTTGGCAGGCCTTTAACACAGCAACTGCATTTGATGCAGATCTGTTTAGATTTGAAGATTAACTGTTAGCTTGTACCTGCATGTGCATCATTTTTTAAGTATACAGAAGTTCCTAGCCTCTCTCTTTGTCACTTGGTAAGTCAAAACGTAAACATGCATTGAATGGCAGACTCAGAAAGATGGATTCAAACTGAAATTGAAAAATGAAATTTACTAGTAAAACCTAACACCACTAATAAATTAAATCATTTATTAGAACTAAATGTACAGTACTCACCATGTAACACTCACAGACATTCACATGGATATGTCTGCACATACACATAGCCAAAGACTGTCATGTTTACAAAGGCATGTTCCGAAATACAGCATGTTCACAAAGGCATGACGCACGAATGGGAGCCAAGTTCAGTTGGGGGATATGTTTTTTACTGTTTTGAACTTGATTTCACAGTGTATTAGTTTCAGCATTATAAAGATGTATTACTTTGCCGCACTGTTCCTTTTGTGCTCAGTACTTCCTGCCTGCGCCTTATTTGCTTAGTTATTCTGCATGTATCCTGCATTATGCTGAATATGCTGTTCTGCATATGTACGTGTGTCTTTGTATGAAACAGAAGCACAGCAGCGGCCCTACTACGCAGATTACTCACCAGCTCGACGCTACATCCACACACTGTGCACTAACCACTACCTGGACCTCTTTATCACCTTCATCATCTGCATCAACGTGGTCACAATGTCCATAGAGCATTACAACCAGCCCATGGTGAGTCAGATTTTGTTAACTGTACTCTTTAAGGTACTACGCTTTGTTTGAAAAGTGTTTTTTTTTTTTTAAGTAGCCAAAAACTATTTTACATATTAAAACTTTTTTCTCTGCAGTATCTAGAGGAAGCATTGAAGTACTGCAACTATGTCTTCACCGTCTTCTTCATCTTAGAGGCCCTTCTCAAACTCGTGGCTTTTGGGTTCAGAAGATTCTTCAAAGACAGGTATAGAAGAAAACCTGGAAAGCAAATAAAATATATCTTAGCAAGTACAGTATTTCTAAAACCACTGTCAAAAAGACTCACAGACTTCAAAAAACTTACTTTGATAACCTAATCTTTTATGTCAGTAGTAACATGTTTAGCATGTCTTTAAAATACAATATAAAAACACAAGACCTGAAAAAACATTAAATAAAAAGTTCTGATTTGTGTATACTTTAGTCTGAATAGTTGTGAGGATAGGTGAGGTATGTGCAGCAATAAAGGGTGAAGCCAAAATGTCTGCCTTAGCTTGAGAAGATACTAATATCTAAATATACTAATTTGGTAGAATCCACAAGTAGGACCAAAAAGAAGAGATTTAAGTTCAACTTTATTTGTAAAAGAATTATGAAGATATAGAGCAGATTATCTTATGAGTTGAGCATGTTTTACTACCTCATATCGACTTACTATAGTAATACTTTTTTGTTATAATCCATCTTTTAAATGTACATAATGAATAATGCCAGCTTATAGCCTTCTGGCATTTACCTATATACTGCTACCAATGAAAATAAATGTGTATAGTTTGTATACATTGTATATAACCTCTCAAATGGTTTAATGTAGTTTATTAATAAGCAGGTAAACCTTTACAAGAAGCTCAACTGGAGAAAATTTGTTTTTTTTAATCTTTATTTTAGTATTAACATGCTTTGCTGCTGGTACATTTACATTTATTGCATCTGGCAGATTCCAGAGCAACTTTCACTAAGTTAATTTATACAACTGAGAAGCTGAGATTTAAGGGCTTTGTTCAAGGGCCCATTAGTGACTGTTTTGTGGTAGCAATGTCTTGAACTCACAACTTTTTGATCAGAAGACCAAGAACTACTGGGCTACCACTTTCCAAATAATACTGATACATTTTTTTTACACTTTTCTGGTCACAAGCTTCAGGATCTTAGCATTTAATTGTTTTTTTTCACTATAATTCTATAAGTAAGAAAAAGTACACATGCAAATTTAATCTAAAAAATCTCAAAAAGAATTCAGTGTATCTGATTAAGAACAGCAGTGGGATGAGAGAAAATATTTTGTTACATATGCATTCCTGTACTAAGTTACGTTATACGTTTCCTTAATTCTTGCTAACCTCATGACAATTATTCGAAGTTTTAACATCTCTTTAAACATGTTTTGTCTATTGTAGATGGCAGCAATGTAAAAGTGCAGCTGTAAACACTATGTTCTTCCTTACAGATGGAACCAGCTAGATCTGGCTATTGTACTTCTCTCCATTATGGGCATTACTCTGGAAGAGATCAAGATGAATGCTGCCCTTCCCATCAACCCCACTATCATCCGTATCATGAGGGTTTTGAGAATAGCTAGAGGTATTTTAGTACCTGCCTCAGCAAATTCCTCTATACGGGCACATGCTGAGTCTATGGGGAGTCTTATTCACAGCATTATGCGCATGGTTATGTATCATCAGCAGGAGTGCTGAGTGTAATTCATATTTTGCTATTTCCATAGTGTTGAAGCTTTTGAAGTTGGCTACAGGCATGAGAGCATTGCTGGACACTGTGATGCAGGCTCTACCACAGGTTAATTTCTTTTTCCACCATATATGTGGGTTATTATTTCCTGGAAATTAGCAAATATGTGGAACAGCAATATCAGTGTACTTCTTAAAATAGTGACCAGTACAGTAGTTAGGATTATTTATTTATATAATACGGTACATGTATTCTTTCTTTATAGGTTGGAAATCTGGGCTTGCTGTTCATGCTTCTCTTCTTCATTTATGCTGCACTTGGCGTAGAGCTCTTTGGAAAATTGGGTCAGTGCTGTATTTCTTGACTGAACTCACACTTGCATCTTACTGTCCCAGCATCGTCAGTGCTCATCATTGCCTGTCTTTTTTGATTTTTGGGTCGAAGTTGGCTGGAACTGATCCTAAGGGCAGATTTACTTGTAAATCTAGAGCTTTTTTTAAATTACTGCAGCTCACATGTGGGAAGGGGAGGTGTTGTGGGGGATAAGGGATGGAGGGGCAGCAAAATTAGCTCTGTTATTCTGTGGAGAATTGCAGGGAAGAATTTTATTCTTGCTTGTCAAAGCAGTTTGTTTTTTCATGAGAGAAAGGTCTTATACCTATAGAAAGGGCAAGATTTTATTCTTGTCACAGCAGTTTAATGAGAGTATAGTCTTGGGCCTATAGAAATTGTAATTAAGCGTAGCACTATGTTTAAAAACATAACGGTAATTATTAAGTCTGGCACATTTTGCCTTTTTCCACACTTTATACACCTCATGTCAGTTATACACTTTTGTGAGATGTATTTAACATTCCTGTGCTATATATTTTTATCCATTACATTATAGAATGCACTGACAATACCCCATGTGAGGGACTTAGTCGACATGCCACATTTGAGAACTTTGGAATGGCCTTTCTTACACTCTTCAGAGTTTCGACTGGTGACAATTGGAATGGCATAATGAAGGTACTTTATGTTTACAATCAACTTCAAATGTTTACATTTTTTTCAATGTATAAATTATTCAATTAAAAAAGCTGTCACAACCTAAACCTTAAAATATGAATAGTATTTCCTAATTGTAAATTTTACACAGTCAGTAATTTTCTGTGTTGAGCAGGACACTTTAAGGGATTGCACACCTGGAGATAAGAATTGCCTGACCTACCTGCCCTTGGTATCCCCCATATACTTTGTCACCTTTGTGCTGATGGCCCAGTTTGTGCTGGTGAATGTGGTGGTGGCTGTACTGATGAAACACCTGGAAGAGAGCAATAAGGAGGCCAAAGAGGATGCTGAGATGGATGCAGAAATTGAGATGGAGATGGAAATGGCCCGGCGTCTCAGTAATGTCTCCGCAATGAGTTCTGGTGGACCAGAAGGCAGAGGCACCTATATGGGAACAAGGCCACATTCACCTGGACAGGTATAAGATAATATCTGCTTCATTAATTCAGCAATGGCATAGAGACCAGAAGTGGCATTCACCAAGTTATGGTGTAATGCATAGATCAGTTATTATGCACGCTTGTTATTTTAGACTTGATGTCTGTGGATGGTCTGACGGATGGGTGCAGAAGAGTTCCGTCTAGGTAGACTTTTAATGGATGAATCTTCATAGTGAACTTGAATCATTTCCTGATGCTCTGATGAGCTGCTATGGCTGGCTTTATGCTTTACAAATGCCTGAGAGATATGAATCAATAACTAACTTGTAGCAGTTTCAAATGAGATTAAATGTTTTATTGTTTGGGAGAATTTTATTTGGGCAAGATTTTGGGTGGGATTATACTCTGTAATTAAGTTATATCACACACGTATAAGTAACTATCAAATAAAGTGAAGTGCACCTATCCACCGCTTACTGGACTTTTCCAGTGGTGACTGCAAACATCAGCAGTGACATGACACTTAGATAGAACTACAGTTGTGACAAATCATCAAAAATAATTTACGTGATATTATACAAAACTAGATTTTGATGCATACACTATGCAATATCTGGAATGTTCTAGCTGTTTCATTTGATAGTAGTTGATTGGTTATAAAATCGAGTGCAATGTTGATGTAAAGACAAAACCTTTGATAAGCTTAGTCCATTATTGTTAGAAAATTTGATTCACACAGCTGATATTTGATGCATAGTAGTTATGCATTTCTATATACAGTTCAAAAGATGATTCTTCAAGCAGTCAGACTTGTGTTGATATAAAGCTGTAACTATATATAGAATGTTTATACATTAAAAAACATGGAATACATGTGGCATGGAAATATTTGAACTCAAAAGATTTAGCTGCTGATGCTGCTCTATGATGTTGACCTTACATTTGCTCACATTTATGAGGTTAGTTGTTATAGTGCATTCTAGCATAAATTATGTTTTTTTCTGTATATTATTAAAAGTAGCTGACATTATACGTGCTTCAACACTGTAATCTGCTCGTGAGCCCATGTATGGGCTTGCTTTAATAGCAATGCTTGGATATTCTGATATGGATAAAAGGGGAATTTGTAAGTATGTATAAAACAGATTAAAAGTGGATTATGTTTCATATACACAGGATGAGCGAATGCAGAGAACTCAAGAGAATTTGCTATCTCCACGAAAGATGTCAGTGTCCAGAATGCACTCTTTGCCTAATGACAGTTACATGTTTCGCCCAGTGAGGCCTGCCAGTGCACCATACCCTCTGCAGGAAGTGGAGCCTACACAAACATACCTCGAATTAGGTACTTTTTTCAGTTCACAAGGTTTTTGTAGAATTTTGCATTCCTAAAATTGAACCAAAATGTTTGATAATAACAGAGGGCTAACTTTCCATTTAGGCTCGGTGACCTCGATCCACTCACAGCCATGTGAAGGTCATTCCTTGCTCCAGGTCCCTTGTGGTAATCCTCAGCCCCATATTAGTATTTGCATGCCTAGAATTCCCACTCCAAAGTCATCTCCCCTACATGTTCCACGCAGACCTCAACGTAGACAGATACAGGTAAAGTACTGCTAAATATCTCAGTCCTTCAAATCTTTTTTTATTACCGTTTCCTTGCATTGCTTACACAATGTATTTTTTTCAGGAAGTGATCAAGAATGACTCAATGGATGTGCACATGAGTGACACCGAAGGTAACCTGGACAAATACATTAGAAATCCGAGAGACACCATAACCCTTCCAGTGCCACGGATCTCTGCTCCCAGCAGCCCCTTGGTATCTAATTTCCTACCCCATTATTGCCACATGCCCAGTGTTTGCACCCTCCAACAACCTTACCACCAGAGATTTATTCCTCCCCGACCACCTAGTCGGGCCAGCAGCAGCCACAGTGATTCCATGTTGGACTCAGCTGACCCAGCTGATGAGGAGGTGCACCATATCAACAGCTCAGCCAGGTTATGGGCAGGAGTCCCAGCAGAGGGGCGCTGCCACTCACTGTCTCCTTATGTCACACCGTGGCCGTTGCCTGTGAAGAACTATACCAGTGCCACCAACCTTACAAACTACAGCACTAAGGACAAGGAATTTAAGTTCTTTAGTGTGGACACCAGGGGATATTTGGACAAGCCCTCTGTTTCTGAGGATCATAGGCGGCACTCTATTGAGATTTGCTCTGTGGACAACAATGTATTCGAGCAGGGAGTTGGTGAAAAGAGGCATCTGCCTACACGAGGACAATCACTGCACATTCACAGAAAAAAGAAGATGAGTCCTCCTTGTATCTCTGTTGAAATCCCGCTAGACACAGAGCTACCACCGTCACTCATGTCTATGAAAAAACTGTCTGAGAGCACGCTACTGCGGAGAAGGACACCATCTTATGAACTGGCCCTACAGCGTGACTCTCTAGACTTCCTGGAGCACCAACTCCCCAGTCAGCCTCTCATCAAAGTGGAGAGGCAGCCCTCACACTGTGGCGAATATCTCTCTCTCCCACGCTTCCCCTTTTACCAGTCAGACTCCAGCTCCTGCACCCTGCGTGGAAGCAACCCATCCACCCAGCCCCCTCGTTATGACAGTGCACTGGAGGAGTCCACAGATTTCAGCACAGTAAACAGGACTGCTCAATGAAAATGGCACATGTGGCACATGTTTGGGATGTGGAGCAACAACCACTTAATTCAATAGCCAAAGCTTTTTGAGATGTATATTATTATGTAAGCCAGCCAGGAATGGCAACTTTGATATGAGTGTGATCGGGCACGATGGGATATGCAATTTCAGGTTTCCATTTGGAACTCTGGTTCTTATCTTTTTCCCACTGCTCAATCACATTGATTTGAGTTCAGGATGTGTGATGGGTTTTCCTTTGTTTTGTTTTTTTATTCCTTTAATCATCTTGTCATTAATATTGCTGTTTCTGTAAAAGAATACACAGATTAAATAAAACAAAAAAAAATATTTAAAACACACACAAGAACTGTACATGATCTGTACTTTATTAAATCATGTGTTGTAAATTAAGAAAATATTGTATTGGTGAAGAAAATAGATCTATTCATATGCACATATTTTTATAGAGATCTATAATGTTTTTGCACATATCAATTTGAAATTCAAGTTGAAATGTCTTTTGTTGTCCTCTTGTGAATGTAAATTTTTTTTAATCGAATAGCAGTGGGAACAATTATAGTCTATTTACACCTACTGATACTAAGATGATTTTTATTTTTCTATTGGGAAGCGGGGTATGACAAGTAGATCTAGCGACAACCAAACATCAAATGATCTGTAGCCTGAGTGCAATACACTGTAAATGTTTATGTAAGTTTACCCTGTTAGGTTGTTTGCATTTTACACGTAACATAGTAACGAGCATCTCACGAACACGATCTTGTACCATAATCAAATTCATCTCAATGTCTTAAGCAAGAATTCATTCACACATACATTATGTAATTTAATAAAGGCATTTCATGACCCTTAGCTGTGGCACAGGCAGTGTGCATGTAAAGGACAATATAACTCATTAGAGATATATGGCAAACATTGTCATTTTCCCCATGATTTGCTAACATTCATATGGAAGAGCCAGAGTGTTTTCTGAAAGGGTTTATTTTAGCATATATGGGATCTGGTTTACCTTTCAGCTTTGATATGGTTCCGCGAGATTTGTGTTCAGTAAAGAGACCTTCATATAAATGATATGGGTGATTTTACAGCTGTGGGCACTTTTAACCAGAAATATAGTGTTATTTTAAAAAGTCCTGGTCTGGAATAGCTGATAGATGACGGAGTCAGTGTAGCCCCTGGTTATCTTTCACCTTCACCTTCAATTTCACCTTCAGTGAAGACAGGGTCTTACTTTCTTGACAAGTTTTATAACAGCCATTGGCTATTATTTTTATCCAAGGGCGCTGTTAATAAATAAATTAGAGATGTTACCATAGTGCGTTTTCTTTTCCTGTGCTTATACTAAACCCTTGAGACATCAAACAATGCTGATACCATCCCGGGTATTTTTTTTTTTTTTTAAACTTAACTGAACTAACACAGGCCTTGTAGGTATTAGCTTTGATATACTGTAAAAAATACTAGTGTACATAAAAATGGAGGAAATTTAATATTACATTGTAATATGTAATCTTGATCAGGTAATGTGATAGATTATATAGAAACAGCTTCCTTTATTGTAGCATTTTTACATAGCTATGAAAGCTGAACTGTCCCTATATTGGCATTATTAATCTAAGACAGATGCAGTTTTTGTGAGGTGTTAACAAGGATATTTTACTAGTACAAATACTCTATTCACTAGTTGTACTAATAAAAAACATCTGCTTTAAAAATCAATCTACAATTGTGATGCTGAAAAGCTGAACATTGCATTTCAAATTTGTTTTTACAAACCATGAAAATATACCTTTAACTGGTTATGTTTAACATAAAATCACTCATAACTCAGATATGCTCTCAACAAAGATATTTCAATAAGATGCAGAAGCATTTTGATTTAAAGGACAACCTTTACTGGCTAATTTATGCATAAACTTAGAGGACTTAAAAGTGCCCATTGTTCCAAAACACCCATACAGACGTACCTAAGGTACACATTTATCTTATTCAGTTTAATTTGAAACATTCAATTCTGCTCATTCTGACACTTATATATAATACAGTTTCATAACAATATCAGATTTGTAACAATGCTTTTGACCACATTTGTCAGTTTTCTCAATTTTTGAATCCTGATTCGATTCAGAAAGTGAAACTATTGCATGTTATTTGAAAAAATACATGAATGTTTTTGAGGTTTTTGATATTTGAGCTTTGATTTGTAGAATATCTACCTGCACTGGACTGCATTGGGCTGTCTGGGTTTTCCTCTTTGTAGATCAACCTATTCATTGTCTAATGCAATATTTTATCTGTATGTTTGCGATCATAGCTCAAGCTACTTAGGTGTAAGCAAAAATCATGGCTGGTAAAATAAGTTAATGGCATACTTAAATACTGGACAATTTAACGTTCAGTCAATTTGCATTGCTCTGAAAAAGGTATAGTTTCTTTTTTTTTTACCAGCACATGTCTTTTAAAAAAATAAACAAGAAAAGAAAAAACAAGTTTTTAAAGTTTTTAAATTAAAGAAGAACAAACTAATGATATACATGACAAAAAGGATTTGGTGTGTACATGCTTAAATTATTTGAATCAATTTTGTGAAACTGCAGCTTTCACAGTCAAGCAACCTAATATCCTTAAATAATTAATCTAAGCATTCTCTTCATTCTTTGGTGGAAGGAAGCTGAGTCTTTTCTTCTTTTTATTTCTTAAAGCAAATTGTTTGCAATAATTTTGTCTTGAGTTCTTTGATATGGCTCAGATGTAATGCAAGGGAGATATTTAAATGGCTATAAAAATTTCTACACTGTATTATAACTTTTTATTGTGCAATGATCTGAGCAGTTCTCTCTGTCATCTAAAGATAAACATTTTTATCAAGGAAAACACTGTGTCTTTTTTCTGACTTAAAACTATAACAATTATGCTTGTTACATTCAGGGAACATTATTGAAAAGCAAATACATATAAGCAATTCACAATCTTGTTCTAAAACAAACTCTTCTGTACAGACTTTGGAAATCCAAGGTAGGATAGAAACATACACATCTAAAATAATTACAATGTATAAAACATTTTATTGGTTTATTTAAGATTAAATACAGGATTACTTTAACATTCTTATCAGTACATGAGTTTTAAATTGCGATCAGAAAAGCTGAAAATTTAATGTAATTATTTATTTAATTTTTTTACAAACCATGAAAATATACCGCTAAATGGTTATATTTAACATAAAATAGTATAGATTTTAAACTCAAAGAAACTCTCAACAAAGGCATTCAAATATAAGAAAGCAGTGATAAAAAAAAAATTATAAGTTTATTTCTTTAATTGTAAGTTTCTAAGCTCATGATTGTGATCATTGTCTTCATCATCATTTAAGAATATATAAAACATTAAATATATAAAATAAATACGAGATTATTAACACCAGTACATGAGTTTCATCTTAACTTCTATAAGAATATCGAATATAATAACTGTACATTAAAAAAGAAGTGCAAGGTTTGAATAGTCAGACACAAAATGAAGCTTAATATAAAATAATAATAATAATAATAATAATAATAATAATAATAATAATAATAATAATAATAATAATAAATAGTAAAAAATAAAACATGCTTCCACAAACCCCTCTAGTTTTTTTTTTTTTTTTCATTCCTTGGTGTTTACTGCCATCTGGTGGAAACTAGAAGCGGAACAAGAACGACTTAACATAACGAGGTTTCCAGGGGAAGATAAAACATGGCGCACCGAGTACAAGTCCCAAACTACCCAGTCGAACAGAATGGTATACACAAGGAGCAGAAGCTATTAGCTTATAACTTATGTATATGAAAAGATGAGGCGCTGGAGATAGAACCAGAGCAGTTTAGATTTGCTTATTAATGGGAGTTACATTACGGCATTACATTACGTTGCGACAAGAATAAGAATAATACGTTTTCAGAAATACTTAGCAAGCTCAGTTAGCCTCCAGCTCTGACTCCTGCAGTTGTACATGCACCGTAAACACTCTTGGTTTATCTCTTACTGAAGGTAATGTTGTTTTCCTGGTTGCATTAAAAAGCATGTCATTAGCCTGTGTGGGATGGTGTGAATTAGCTGTATGTTAGAGAAATGATCTAGCGAGTTGTCTTGGATTTAGTAACTCCTGCTCTGAAAAACAATAGCGTTATGCGTCACACTGATACCCTGTTCACCCATGGGCATGGTCCAGAGAAATGACTTAATACTAATAATATCTAAACTATATATCCAAAAGTTGGTGGACACCAGATTATCACACCAAGTGAGTTTCGTGTTAACAGACAACCAACTGAAGCAATGTTCCCTACAACCTTAAAAAGATATGGTGCTACCATATTTGGTTAGTTAACATCAGTTTGGTTAATGCACATTTATTAAAATGTAAAATGGGCATATTTCATAGACAGAAATTTCACAAAATTGTTACCAAACGTTACGTTATATGTTAAGCACGACATAGTTAACAAGTCTTTTTTTTTTTTACAGTAATAACAGTTTTCACTTCAGAAATGTGGGGCGAAATTGACTCGTGTGTCACCCCCGCCTGTCCTACTCCCTGTGATAAAACAGGGGATGAGGACAAGATGGACCAGTATACCAGTGATCCGCCAGACACCTCTGCTCATGTGAGAGCCTTTTAAAAATAATACATTTTATGTTTTCACATTGAAACATCTATAACTGCACAAAGTTATTAATGCGCAAAATGATTTCTCTCTTTTTTTTCTCTGTCCAGATTCAGAATGAAGGTTTCAGCCAGCTGGATGCAATGATATCAGCCATAGTGGTCAGTGGGAGTCCAGTAAAGAGCCAGCAGCTGGGTGAACCTGACCTTACTATAGAGGAGAAGAAGCACTTGCTGATGGAACAGTATAACACCAAGCCCGTAGTCTTTCTTGAGCGTTATCACACACATTTGAAACCGGATCATTTGGAGGCCTTTGCGCACGTGAGAGGTGACTGTAGAACGCAGTATTACTGTACAGAAGTTCAGAAACAAGCTTCAAGTTCAGCCAAAAAAACGAGGGTGCGCAACCATCGCTATGCAGCTCTCCGGGCACTCCAGCAAGGTCTGGGTATATGTGTGAAGTATTTTTCTAATGTCATATTTTATTCCTTTGGTGTGTAAATGATGTTGCCAATCAGTGTGTGTTTGCAAAAAGTAGTAGTTGTTAGTTCAGGTGCATAATGGTCTTCTTGTGAGGGATGTGGTTTTTTTTAATAGTATGATTATAACTGAGCTTTTTTTTTTTCCTTCTGAAGGAGGTCAGTACTTCAGTGAGGAGCAGATGCGTTTTCGCGAGCCTCTTCTGTACGAGCAGTACATTGGTCAGTACCTCAGTGAGGAGGAGATCCTACAGCGCTCTGAAGACGCAATGCAGAACGGACCGACCGGTCTTTCTGACCTGCTCATCAACTCTTACCAGGAAAAAGAGCTCCAGAAACGCCTGGAGGAGGAACAAGGCAGAGAGAACTGTGCAGAGCAGGAGGAAGAGGAGGGTGAGTTCTCCGAGGCCAGTGGGATACTTAGTAAATGGAAGATAACCACATATTTCCACTAGGGGGCATGTCATGGCTAAAGTAACCCTGATAGACAGGTTTCCATGTCAACCTGTGAGATTTCCTTAGTTATTTTGACAAAGCATGTGTCCCTGTCACTTCAGGCTTGTCATGGTTTGTTCAGTCTGCAGCATAGTGTGTGCACACACACACACAATTCCATCATGACCATATTGTTTGCAACTGTTATTTCTGTGTTGAATTAATAGCTATAAAGTTTACACCTTGCCATCTTATTTACTATGTGAGGTTAAATTTACCCCGTGCTGCATAAATGTCATCGTCTTCTTTCGGCTGCTCCTTTAGGGGTCGCCACAGCGGATTGTCCGTCTCCATAACCCCCTGTCCTCTACACTTGCATGTCCTCCCTTACCATATTCATAAACCTCCTCTTTTGTCTTCCTCTTTCCAGGTGGCTCCATCCTCCTACCTATATACCCACATGTCCCTCCTCTGCACATGTCCAAACCATCTCAATCGTGCCTCCCTCACCTTGTGTTCAAAATGTCCATGTGCTCTAATACTCATTTCTAATCCTTCCAATCAATTTCTAATCTAATCGTCGTCACTCCCAATTAAAATCTCAACATCTTCAGCTCTGTTGACTAATAATACCCGTGGTAGTCGTTGTTAACCTGGGCCTCAACCGATATGGTATGAAAATCTGGTTCATGATCTGCAGTTTTACTGTGGATGCTCTTCCTAACACAACCTTTCCCATTTATCCGGGCTTGGGACCGGCGCTTAAAGCGCACTGGCTTGTGCAACCCTAATGGATGAGTTCCTTGCTGCATAAATGTACAGAATATAATACCCCGACCTTTGTGGGGACACACAGAGACGATTTAAGGGTCATAAAAGATTTAATTTTGGAACTAGGAATTACATATATTCTTGCTAATTGTGTTTATTACTTCATAGACGATGAGGCACCTACACAGTCAGAATGGGAACCGACAGCAGAAGAGAAAGCCATGCTTAAAGAGGAGTTTCTGACTCAAATGCACCAACGCTTCTTAGAGGGCAGAGACAAAGACTTTAACTACAGGTAAATTCTGCCTTAACACTTTTATTTAATGTTCATTCTATAAAGAAACAGGAATTTTATAGACATTTTGTGCAGTATTTTAGATTTGTAACTTTCTGAAGGGAGGTTCATAAAATATTTTAATTAAAATGATAAAACTCATTATGTTTCAGTGACGTGGACGAGAACCCAGATTATGATAATCTAGACATTTTAAGTCGTGATGCTGAAGAAAGGTACTTTGATGATGATGATGAAGAGGAAATCGAAGAGGAGGAAAATGAAGACACAAATATGGTGTAAATTTTTGTAAACAGTTCAAATTTCTTTTCAAACGTACAGATTTCAATCATTTATTTTTTTAAGAAAGTGAATCGTGTATAGAGTGCTACTTCTTCAGTGAAGTGTGTCCAGGTGACCATTGTCATTTCCTTCTTATGTAAATACAGTTAAACCTTCCTGTAGGAGCCATTCTACTTTAAAACCTGTTTGCCATTACAAAAAATTAAATTTTTGTTTGAGATAAAAATGAATCAGTATTGCAGTTGAGTGATGCGTATAACCCCATGGGTAATTGGTTTTAAGAGGGGTGTAACCAACTTCTGGACTGTAGACTAAAACTAATGAGCTGCACTGCATGTGAAGATTGTGATAGTTGTTCTGAAGTATTTCAGACCCATTCCAATTAAGGCTTTGCTCAGCCACTGGAATTCTATAAGACAAAGATAAAGTGCATTTGTATTAAAATCGAGTAACAATCCTAGAGTGTCACTTTTTAATATATAATTAAGTGAATTTAAATTTATTTAAATTCTTGAAACAAACCTTGTGCATATTCATTTCCACAATTCACAATCTGCATTAGAGCAGTTAAAATGAGTAAATACTTTATTAACATGGTCATATCTACAATTACATTTCTACACAAGAAAACATTAAATACAAATTTCACAGGGCAACCTTGTTGTGAAAGTTTTTGAGGGGAAAGTTAAAAAGATGAATTGAACGTCTACGTTAGTGAGGTCCCTTTTGAAACAGGAATTACACAGCGAGAAAACCACGCGTGCAGGGTAAATTCAGCATGTCTTAGCCATTACTAATGTGATATGTATAGAAAAAAGTGAAGCAAATGTAATGGGTCAGTTTTAAATGAAAGTGTATGGAAAGAAAGAAAAAAAAAAAAGGTACTTTAAAATCTACTGGCATAGAAAACCTTAATTTCCCCAAACTGCAGATTTTTACCATTTGTCCCTTTAATTTCATCATATAAACTGCATTTATTCTGTCACCACACCAGGAGCCCAATTTATCACTGCAAAATGTAGTTAGAAAGCCTTAATTCTAAATCTAAAAAAAAAAAAAAAAAAAATACAAAATTTGTAGGCAGTATAAAATTATTCTATCAAATGTTACACTGAATAACTATTAGTTCCTTCATTTTTGTTAATATGGTTACAAGTATACACGAGTAATCAAACTCAAAGCTCAATAATCACTAAATGATGAATACTTCTAAGATTAGACACCATGTTCATCCAAACTACTACAGTTCACAGTTAATTGTCAATATTACTTACAATGGCAAGTGGTTACACGGGATTAAAAAGGAACACCACAAGATTCGATCAAACCCACAGGGTCCATAAGCTGAACTTTTCAATGGCCTCCCGATTTGTTGTAAGAAACCATCACAGTATAATATATAGTGACGATAAAGCTGCTAAGAAGCAACAGAAACATTTTATACTCACTCTGTGTGCCGCCTGCCTAACAGTGAGAGGACAAGCAAAGTAGCATCATGACACAAGAAACATGGAATGTTTGCAATAGGAAAGAATTATTATATATATAAAATCACACACACACATACTGATGTGGTCAGTGCAAGTATTCTGAAAGTATTTCTTGTATTCTGCACATGGATGTCTGATCTAGACTTCTTAATGCACTTAGGCAGCTCTTGAGGTGGAAAGCAATATTGTACAGCCTTTCACACACACACACACACACACACACACACACACACACACACAGATCTGTTAGCTCAGAGTAAGAGAGCGGAGAAAACGAAGGTGATGGGAAAGAGTGAAAAAAGAAGAGTGTAGCATCTTCCTCTTGAAGGCATTCTTCACCTCAAGGTCCAATTGCACATAAAAGAATTCGTACCACTTCTCCATCAACCCTGGAAACACAGAATACTCATTAAAATGTAATTAGTGAACAGGACAAATCTTTTAAAGCCCACTTTAATGTTGAACCGACTTCAGGTGGAACAGTGTTATTTGGTCATACTCCAAACCTGAACCATCCAAAACGTTCTTCTACATCGTTATCACCATTTTGAATTAATGGATGCACTAAAATCATGTTCTATTTCTCATGGCAAGTGAAAAATCATGCAAATAGAATCTGGTAATTTCCCACTATAAAATGTGTAGTTTCACACCTCACTCCCATTTGATGGATGGCTAAGATCCTCCTACCATTCTGACAGCCAAACGCCTTTTGGACTGCAGTTTTTCACATTTCATCTGTACTTTCTAACATGTCCACAGGGAGGAAGCAGACCCTTTTAACATAAACAGTGTTTTCTCAGGAAATGTAAAACTAGGATTCCAGTTTAAAGTTCCTTTTTTTTTCTTTTGAAAAACCAAAAGCACTGCAAATTATTTAAAATTGGAGAAACTATAACACCCCCCCCCCATGTTCAATACAGGCATTAATTTTAAATGTGCAGTAATAAACCCATCTGTGAGATTAAAAAAAAAGGAGAAACGTAGACGCCTGGAGACAGAAGGAGCATGAGATTCAGATGCTTTCAAGAGTGCCAGCATTTGCATTCTGGAAGGAACACAGAGTCACCCTAATGCTGATGGGATGAGAACATGGCCCAATCTGGCTCTCAAGCAAAGTAATCATAAGTCAGCTACTGTAATACAGAAGACTTGGAGACAGTTTTGTTTCAGTCGGGTTCTGTAAGTGCCATCTGTTTCTGTCTGTGTGGCCCGACAGCTGCTTTGCATTTCATTTATCAAAACGTAAAGATGGCAAGAAGCTGCACACTGTTAAAAGAATGCCAAACAAAACAGTAAAGGTTTGTTCAAATGTTTGCAAATGAAAAGTACCCATGGTATATTTCGAGTATCCACATGCACAGATGCAGATTTAACAACTTTTTGGGCAAAGTCAGATTTCATAACCTGGAGGTTGCATCATTGTACAAATACAATAATTCTCCCCATATACATGCAGAAGCACAAGCTCTAATGAGTGCAAGCGCTAATGAAGGAGTCTCAGTTTTATGTAAAACTCACCTAGAGTTGTCAAAACTTGTTTATCAGTTGATAAGAATTCCAGGAAGCCTTCCATCCTCCTCATTCATATTCCTCAGGTTATTCTCCGCCTCATCCACACTCCTGTACAAGGCAAAAGCAAACATGCAGATCTGAAACAATCTGCAATCCTAAAAGCAGCTCGGAGTGAAAAAACATTATAGAATTACGCTAAAGCACAATGCAGCAAAGTGTGATCACATAAGCCGTGTCTGCCAGCTCGTCTCTAAGCCAAGGACTCACACTAGGAAATCTTTCACATCCTCCACAGTGAGCTCTCCTGTTGTGTCGAGCGTGATATCAGCACTGCTGTTTGGGGAATCCAGGCCAGGAGAGGATAAAGCACTCTGCATTTCATCAAACATGCCTGATAATGAAAAGAGGTACCAAGAAGTAAATCAAGTCAACATACTGTACATATACACCATTCACCAGCAGCCCCGATTTCCAAGCATTGTTGCAAAACACAGTTTACAGAACATTGTAGCATCGCACACAATGTATCAAAAAGATTTGTCCGTCACCTTCAGCATGCTCTGAAGATTTGCTCTCCCCTGGAGATTGGTTCTTGTATGTGCCGTTGGCCTGGGGCAGTACTGGCATACACAAACTGGAAAGATCGTATAAATGTTTAAATTACAGAACACAAATGTATTTCCTTAACAAAAATTATATTTTTTTTTTATTGAAGACAAACAGTGTATACAAGTGACATACTCATGTTCAGAAGGTTCGTAAGGTCGATCGATGTCCACCCAACACTCCGGTTTAGTAAAAACCCGTGCAGAAAGAGAGAACCGTTTATACTCGGACGGTGAAATCAGATAAAACCCTGTCATTGACCAGCAAAAAGATACCTTAACAATTACAGCAAACTGACCACTTTAAAAGACAATAATGTTCAAGCTGATCACCTTGGCCGGTTTTGGTGAACAAACAGGACGCAATGCCACTTATGTCTTCCTTGCGAATGCAGTCATATCTGACTTGTGGCCTCAACGCGGGCACACTGAACACGTGAATGTCCCCCAGGTTTGTCAAGCACACTAGGCCATTCTCACAGTAGTCCTCAGAAGCAGCACTACAGAAGTTCACCAGAGCCACTTTCCGTACACGGCAACCCTCGTGTGCGGTCAACTTAAATTTGGTCTTTGCGCTGACTTTAGGCAGTGTGAACACCTGCAATGAACGAGACATGATTAAAGAACTGTAGTCATGTACATTGTTCAGTTGAAATTTGCGTATGAAGACCGTTACGGATAGCTGGGAATTTTAGAGAGGCAGGAAAGCTTATTTTACCACCTCAAGCATAGCAGCAGTAAAAGTAGACCTGTGTTTGTGCCAGGAGAAAGTTTGCAGTAGTCAAGTCTTAAAATGATTAGGTACATCTAAAAGGTGTCCTTAGAGAGAAATACTAGAGTTGTCTAGATGCTTCACAGGAAAAAGCTCACGGCTGAGTGGGAAATGGTATTTAATGATGCTTGCAGCCATCAGAGATTCCTCCAAGTTTGTCTTGCAAATATATAGAGTAGTCTGCCAGCTTTTATATAATCCAGATACAAACATAGATCTTTTATTGTGAATTGCAGGGGACTCATTCCCACAGAATTTGGGATTCATTCCCACAGAAGATATTGCAAAGCCTTTCTGGACACCAGTCTACATGGAGCATAAATTTGCTTCATACAATCAAGTTATTGTTTAGTTTAATTAATACTGTAAAATCTTTAGATTACATTTTGTCACAGTTGTGCTTCATTTTGGACATTTTTTTTCTTTAGCACTAATGGACACCAACTCTTTACCACCAGTTATGAAGTATAAATAAGAAACAATTATAAAATAACTGTTTTAGCGCTTTAATATAAATTATAGTTTAGGAAACCTAAAAGTAATAGCTTTTAACATGAAAAATTACTTTCAAGACTAAAAAAAATGAAATTAATAATGATTAGCATGTCTTTGTATCTCTTACCTTAAACTGTTCCTCAGATGCAATAAGGACCGAGTGGCTGCCCTGCATATCAGGAGCTTTGGCCAGGTCCCTTGACTCCTCATATGGCTCAGGCAAAGGACTTCCCCTGCCATCCAACACAGCAATGGACACAACTGGGGCTCTGTGCATGAGTTGGATCTCTTTCCCCAGCAAAGCTTCTACATTTCGCTCTGAGGGCACATCCAGGGCATAAGCATACACAGAGCCTGAATTTGTCCCAGCCCACATGGTAGGACCATGATGTGTTCCTGAGTGAGGGGGAATACTCATCAGCATGGAAAGGCTTCAGCTATGTATCAGTCTCAAAGTAAAAAATTCAGAGAAATGGAAGTTATTATGTACTTCTCCCATATCAGTACCCGTCCCTAGATGCTTATTTGAACTCAAATACCATTCACAAATAATCTGAACCTGGAGCAGTATAAAAATCCAATAACATTAACATTATACACCACTATAAATTCAGCCTGATTACACATCACAGTGACATACTGCATTAAACAAATAATAATGCGTTTTATAAAATCTCTCTCCTTTGAGTACTATTCCCTGCCAGATAGCCATTGGGTCTGGATTGTGCAAATGCCTGATTTAAAGGAACGATATGCAGATGTTGAAGACAGAACAGCTTGGGTGTGTGGTCCAGACAAAGATTTGACATCGTTCCAACTCAAGCATAATCACTTTCAGTAACACTTGAGTTTGGGCGAGTCTCTATGGCCTTCTATAAGAGCATTTTCCAGACTTTATTCAAATACTAATTAGATTGCATTTCCCTTATGAGTTCACAATCAGACATAATTCAATTGTATTTGCATTTTTGCACACAGCAATGCAAAATGTCTGCCAATTTTGGAAAGCAAGTGCAAACCCAATGTGGCCATGTGGTCCAATGTTTAAACAGGTTGGATTCTGCCATATAAGAAATGCACTAGCAATCCTTTCATTTTCTTATATTACTCAGATAATATTTGGCTTTTACAAACAGCATTTTTAGTGATGAGTTTTCAAAATTACATCGAGTAATTCACAGGCTTCAAGTGGATAAATGAGGCACTGATAGTAAACATGAAAATGCAAGCCATACTGCAAAGACACCACAAGTTGCATGAAAATGAAAATCAGAAATTGCACATTGTCTATGGAATTTTTAATATGACACAATCAGACCTGTTTAAATAACTGGATTGTATGTGTCATTTGTAAGAATAATACTATTTGTAAGCTCATACCATCTCGAAGGAAGGTATCGGCGAAGCAGAGGCAACGCACCACCCCAGATAACGAATCATCAGCAGAACGGGGCTCTATCCTTCTCTGTACTGGGGTGACCTCAGCATCCTGCTCTGCTAGCTGAGCATTAGCCTCCTGGACCTAAAGCCAGATACACAGCATCAGTTAGAAATGTGAAAAGGTTTGCACGTCTTACTCGATTCAATTTATGACAGGTTTTTTTTAGCTGATTAACAATAACAAAAACGAATCAGTGGGACAGAAAAGCACTCACTTTACTGGATGGGCTGCTGACCAACACACGCTTCTTTCCAGACACTCTACTCTTGCGAATCCTCCTGAATGACTGACGAAGTGACTTCTTCAAGGACTTTACTCGTGAGAGAGGTCCCTCCATAGCCAGAGAGTCATTAGGATGCAAAGTACACCTGTAATGAAATTTTTCTGGTTGTAAACAGCAGACTTTAATATTATGACTTAACTGGCCATCAAGTACTGAAATAAACCCTTTATACTTTAAGACAGGAAATTCAGTGCAAAAAAAAGTCAGAAATAAAAAAATGCCTGAACAATGATTTACAAAACAACTCTAGTTCTTCCTGTTGCTCCAATAATGATGTTACCTTGCCAGCACAGGGTTACGCCGATGGTAGTCGAAGAGACCAAAGCCATGACTGGTGCCAAAAGCAACAAGGTTCCACTCAGCATGCAGAGTCACCGCGGTAACTGCTGCAGGGGGCATGCACTGCACGAGGACTACCGGCTGGAATCCTGGAGCGAATACCACAGAGCCAGACTTCTCTGGCAGCCGGTCGTGACCCTTCCACGTGAAACCTTCCCGGTCCTGGAGAAGGTCCATGGTGATCACATCGATCATGTGGTCAGATTTCTCGTCACACATGTACATGACCATCACCTGGAAGGAAGGGAAAAAAATTAAAAATCTTTTTTTCAGGGGTTCTGATATTAAGGGGTTAACACACTGTTTAATTGTGCAAAGTTAGATAAAAAAGCTTATAAACAAGTGTACGAGTACATTTTTCATGAGCTAACCTCAAAGATCTAAAACTTTTTCTATGTACTCAAAAGACCTATTACTCTAAAATATTGTTCACAAATCTGTCTAAATCTGTTAGTGAACACAATAAAAGGCCACTCTAAAATGTGCAGTTTTATAGTATACTAATATATATATCTGGTGTGACCACCATTTGCCTTACGCAGTGCAACATCTCCTTCTAATAGAGTTAATCAGGTTGTTGATTGTGGCCTGTGGAATGTTGGTCCACTCCTCTTTAATGGCTGTGCGAAGTTGCTGGATATTGGCAGGAACTGGAACACGCTGTTGTATACGCCGATGAGGAGGATGAGCATGCAGAGGAGCTTCCCCGAGACGCTTTCTGACAGTTTGAGCTAAAAGTCTTGGGTTATGCAAACCGATTGTTGCAGCAGCTGTCCGGGTGGCTGGTCTCAGACAATCTTGGCTGTGAAGATGCTGGATATGGAGGTCCTGGGCTGGTGTGGTTACACGTGGTCTGTGGTTGTGACGACGGTTGGATGTACTGCCAAATTCTCTGAAACACCTTTGGAGACGGCTTATAGTAGAGAAGAGCTCTGGAGGACATTCCTGTGGTCAGCATGCCAATTGCACACTCCCTCAAAACTTGCGACATCTGTGACATTGTGCTGGGTGATAAAACTGCACATTTTAGAGTGGCCTTTTATTGTGGCCAGCCTGAGGCACACCTGTGCAATAATCATGCTGTCTAATCAGCATCTGCCACACTTGTGAGGTAGATGAATTATCTCGGCACAGAAGTGCTCGCTAACAGATTAAGACAGATTTGTGAACAATATTTAAGAGAAATCGGCCTCTTGTGTGCATAGAAAAAGTTTTAGATACTTGAGTGTTGCATTTATAATTTTATCCAGTGTATATTTGGTTAATGAGATGGTCTACCTGTCCTGCAGTTCCAGCCACCACCATCTTGCCACTGTATTTGCACAGGCAGATTTTCTGTATTCCCAGCCTGGGGTCATCACTGTATGGGTCAAAGCAGCCCACCTGTAAATAAATAGATAAATTAAAAAAAACACAAGCATAACATCATTCTGCTTAGTACAGGCATCCATAACACAGATACAAATTATTTATTTATTTTTACCTTAAAAAGCATTAAACATACTTCCTATAAACCTAAAGACACATGCATTAAAGTCCAACTGTCCATGAGTCAGATGAAATATTTCTTTATGCTGATCATAAATAACTCAGCTCTGCTGACAACAAAGAATGAAATAAAAAGACCAAGCAGGGCAGCCGTGCCATCCAGTGCAGGAATGTGCTTGCTTGGTCTTCAGTACTGAGAATTTCATGCTTTAGACAGTCTGCTTTTAATTAGTGATTTTTTTTTTTTTTTTCCTGGGGTGCACTGTGTATTGCAAAAGCTGCATGCTAGACTGAAGTTTAAAGTTTCTTCACCAGACAGAGGAAAGGGAAAGATGGAGCTAGAAAATCAAAAACATGCTGCATAGAGAGACGTGGTAGAAAAACTTCAGACAGCTGTTTATAATTTAAAGGACTCAAGGGGCAAAAAATACTATAAATTTAAGTTGATTAAAACTGAAAACACATCTCGCATCAAATGAATAAAAAAGAGCCCATATTTGCGTCATCAAATGCTGACCTTTTGAAATGGAGGCCACTCCTCTTCACTGGCTTGAGTCAGGCTGTCGTTGTGATCACAGTCGGTTTGGAAGATGTTGGCTGTGCTCAGCTTGTAAAGAGGTCTTAGTGCCACACCTGAGGCATCCCAGAAGCGTATCGTGCCATCCTCGTGCCTTAAAACACAAACAGCAAGAAGTCACTCTCACTTTTCATCTGCACTGTCAAAATATTTTCAAATCTGAGCCTGACTGAACCCAAGCCATATCCAAAGACTAATAATTAAATCTGTTGGTTGATTAATTCAATCCCGATGTTCGGTCCAAGTTTTGCTGACAGTGAATTAAGCAATTAATGTAACTTGGAAGAAAAAAAGAAGAAGTGCAAGATGATCTCCGGTGTTTGAGTTTAAAAAACCAAGGTCCAGTACAAACCTTAAAATTTCTGCCTGCAGATTCATTTGTCTGGGCCAGAAGGGTTTAAAATACTTAAATAGCTCTCACCCAGTTAGCAGCAGCTCTTTCTGTTTTGAATCAGGTGCCAAGTTCTTCCCTCCACTTATTGGCCAGTTCTGTAAAAACAGCAAGAAATATTGTTACAAGCCTCACGAATGAGCGATGTCAAATCAGACGACACCATTATGAAGCTGTAAATTCCCGGATGTAATAAATATTTAAAGCATATGCTCTTCTGCCAGTTGATGTTTCATTGACGGTTGTTAAATGAAACGCCTCAAAAAGTCTGACTTGGGAACTGCAGCATACTGTTGACTGAAGCTCAACACAAGTAGAACTATATTCAGATTGTAGCTATTAGATTTTATATATTATAGTGTTTGTGAAACTTCCATGCTGTAAGCAATTTCAGGCTGCATCTGTCTCTGATCAAACACATCCACTGTATTGCTGCCAGTATCTGCATGACCGCAAATAAAATTCCATTGATTTCTAAATTTAGCAATGAATGAAAGTGACAAATCATTCCAAAAGGACCTGAATCTCATCAAGGGATTTTACCATTAGATAGATGTAGATAATTGTAAACTGGTATGTTGCAAAGCTTTTTAAAGTCTGGAACACAGCCTTAGAAAACAGAAACCACAAAACAACCAGAGCAGCCCTGATCCCTGATCTTACTGCTTCCATGACTAAAAAGATTATGCTCCACATAAAAATCACAAAATTTTAGAGCAGACTAACCGTGCGTGTCTGAAGAACACACTGCTGCTGCCCAGCTCTCACCACCCTTTCCCACAGCTTGGTTGGCACATTAGAGATGTGGTAGGAGCATGTAATGGCAGAGGAGTGCAGTGGTGCCAAATATGGGGCAGGAATAGCAGGCCAGCCAGGTGTCTGAAGGTCAATCACCACCAGCTCCTCCTCCAGGAGGACAACAAGGGTTGAGGGATCATCAAACTCTAGAGATCATGAAATGAAAAACAACCACCTTAGTTTTTGAATCTTTACATTAAAAGGCATATTAATTGTAATTAAAAGTTAGCTGCTGAACCACACACCTATGTCTTTATCTGTGCAGTGAATGGTGAAAAAATCAATGACTCGTGAGGTGAAGTCCAGGGTAACGTGTGTACTGTCCTGCAGTATTGTTAAACAGTGTCTGTCCCCGTAGCTGGCTCGAGGCATCCCACCACTAAACAGCACCAGTGGAGCTCTGCAGAGAAAACACAGTGCACAGAGGATATCCTCCTGAGTCATACAGGCACAGCTAAAAAAACGCAGGATTAGAAGCTTTCGCTTTTCACCCACTGCTGCCCAGAGCTGACACACACCCCGACTGGGTGGTCCTCCATAAGATCTTGTTCACAGCTTTGCAGGGAAACGGGCCTAAGAAATAAGAGAAAGAAAGCAGACTTGAGCACAAAAAACACAGACATCTGGATGATTCACATGAGAATCTACACCATTATTAACCCATAAGTGGACATTAACCAGGAAAATAGCAGCAAAACCACAAATAGTGTGTCATTTATGCCGTAGCTATATTTCAGGAGTTTTTATATTTCAATTCCTCTGAAGAAAAACTGCTACCACAATATACCACACTATTACATGCAAACTAAAACATTGAAAGGTTGACTGACCCTCTCTTACCACAATGGTTAAAAGCACTATTTGACCTGAACTGGTTTGACCAGAGGAGGTTCAGTAATGTAACTTGCATAGGATTTGAGCAGACAAGTCAGAAGAGATCAGACATGTGCATTTTATTCAGGTTGATAAATTATAGCGAAGATGCAAGTGTTTAGAATTTATTTGTTATAGTACTAGAATCCGACTTGCAATGGAATTATTACGTTTCAATATTATTCTTCAGTAAATAATTAACATAAGATTTAGGATTTTAAACCAATAATCAAATAAAAGCTCCCCTGGAAACCCTAATTCGACTCATATCAAATTTTATAGCCAGACAAACATTTCAGCATTAAGACAACTGTATTGCTCATTCCAGCTCTGACCCCATTGTATGAAAACAACTGACACTCCTCTGTGATGCAATGGGGGAAACGTGCATGGCCAATCATGGCTGCTTACAGAAGCATCATTTTTAATACAGGACATCTCCTACAGGACATACTCCTATGGGCTGTGTTCTCAGTTATAACACTGACTGACTACCCTGGTGATTACTGATTCAGGACTTGACCTTAATACTTGAAATGCAATTTTTGGAATAAAACTTATTCATCCTATGATGTGCACATTAGATATTCAAATTACTTTCTCTAACAAGCTCAATCTATACTTCTGCTTATTAAGATACTAGGGAGACCGTTTTTTTTTAATAAAAAAAAGCAGACATTATTTGAATGTCAGTTGGCGAATGTCAAACATCATATTTTAGATTAGAAATAATTTACTCGAGGAATCGTATAGCAAGTACAACTATTAATAAAAACAACCCTTAGTAAGAATACTAATAGTGTTGACTCACCATATGGTATAGTGGAAGAGATAGGTTCATTGGTGCAGGGGCTACAGTCACTAACAGCCCACACCATGTAGCCACCATCACTATGAGAACTAACAAAGCTCTTTCCAGACCGAACCCAGACCAAGTTTTCCAACTGCTGTAGGGATCACACACACTTACAGTCAATACCATACATCAGAAGGTTATATAAATGTGTCTAATAGAAAAAAGGAATCTAAGCCAAGTTGTCACACATACAGACATTCTAACAAAATTATTTTTAAAAGGTACAGAGGTGACTGTTTTTCAGGGTCATCAAGACCCAAATATTTATTACTAGTAAGAACAATTTCGAAGTCAACTTTTGCAAAAGTTTACATGTCATTTAGTAAAGATGGTCCACACACACCTGCTTTCCAAGGAAGACATTGTCTACATGTCGACTTTGAAAGTTCCATAGCACAACAAGGCCTCTACTATAGCCTATGAGGATTTTGTCTGGATGTTGGGGATGCTCCTGTAGGGACTCCACTGGTCCCAAAGACTTCCCACACTTGTAACTATCAGGAAGGCTGGGGGGGGGCAACAACAGTTAGTGATGGGAAACTTTATAGCCAGCGAATATTCGACTGCATGCACTACACCAGGGCAATTTTAATCTTTTGCATCCATTTTTAAGGACAGGGAAAATAATCATCTTACAGGAGGAGCAACAATTTCCAAGTAGAAAAAACTGTCAAATGAAAAAGAAAATTAAGGAGTCAAGTATGTTTGGCATAGTCTAAAGTTTTCCTTTGATTTAGATTCTTTAGAAAGATCAAAGCATGCAGATTTTACTTTCCTCCCTCTGTCCTCCAGGTGTCCTGCATATTTCAGTGGAGATTACAAGCAGCTTTCAGTAATACAGCTCATTCATATATTCCACATTCAAAACAAACAAGAAATGGGTGTCACATTACCATCCTGGGAAGGTCCCAGATTCAGGCTTGTAATATTGTTAGTATTGGAAACTCAACAATGCATTTTGCTAGCAGTTATAATTAAAAAAAAAAAAAAAAAAAAAAGGAAAAAAAAAAAAAAAAACATGAAAGGTTTGTGGTCTTCTATACAAATTGACATAATACAAAAGCAAAGTAAATTCAAATAATATGGTTTATACTGTTTGAAAGCCTGACCAATCACAAAACAGGTTATTAGGTTCCTCTGAAGATCAAGTGGTGGAATGTGCTTGGTACAGCCGCAGTTAGTTTTATACGCACCCGAGACAGTCAGAGAAAATCAAGGGGAAACCATGGAAAAGGGTTAGAGTGCCATTTCAGTGGCTTGGCACTAAATCCCACAGGAGACAATGTTACACAGACAACAGCTACAACCACACTGTCAGCATTTCCCATCTAAAACAGAAAACCTCAAAAACTACATGACTTCAATTGACAATTACAATAAACGGAAATAAAAATAATCAAGTTTCACAGATTTTCAGCATTACTCAAGATCCCACATCAACATGATCTTTTAAATAGTGGTTTTCTAATGGATGGTGCTTGAAAAGAAAACAGGACCTGATCTTGACTTTAAAAGCATTTGCGAGAATGCACGGCTGAGGAAAGATTTCTCAAGACCTAAACACAAACAGCTAAGTACAAAGCATGATATTGTTTTTAAACAGAGTCTCTGAGTAATACTTTTCCTAGGGATTCCAGTGTCCTGAAGACCCCTAGTGAAATGCCTGTGAAACATGCAGGGACCAATTTAAATCCCCCTTAAACTAGGGCCGTGAGGATTTGGCAAATGCTACAAAAGCATTTTGTTCTGTAGTTTCCTGCTGGACACATACTTATTAACAGTAGCTCAGAGAAGCCGCCCATTAGCCTGAATTTCGTTTACTTAATGAGCGGTTCATTGTCTCTTCCTGCAAAAGACTATGCATACATGCTGACAATGTGGTGCTGGGAAAGTTGTAATTTGCCTTAACTTAAACAACCGGGGAGTTCAGAGCAAGAGACAAGTGTGATTTTCTATCTTCTAATAGGCATCATTACAGCCACCTGGTAAAACGGGCTATTCTTTGTAATGTTCTCAAATGGCACACTTATTTCTGTTCTCTTAAAAGGTAAATGGAGAGTGAACCTATCAAATGTACCAATGCAAAGAAACCATTTGATGCCTATATAAAGTTTAATACGTCTAGACAAATTCCACACAACACCCCTTCAAATGTGGAGACATTTTATTCCAAAAGGGGTGTAAAATTGTGCAGCGGGGAACTTTGACATGATCGAGGTAAGCCTCGGTCCTGGCTCTGTAACAAACAGCAACAGGTGGAGGGCAGGGGAGGAAATTTAGTCCTGCACAAACTGGACCACATAAGCACTCCATAGTCCATTATTCTAGACTATAGGGCCAAAGCAGGAAGGAAACAATAGAATTCTCTGCAAGTTTATTACACTCAGTGTAAAGATCTCTCAGTCTGAAGTGTCCCCAGATGCTCATTTTATGATGCAAGCAATGGAATGTGTCCAGCCCACCAGTGATGCATGGTGAGCTGGCCAACACCTAAGTACACTAACATACACATTTCCTTAGCAGACACAAGGAAAGGGTCACATTTTATAACAAATACATTAAAGTCAGCATGGAAAGAAGCAAAACAGGAGAAAAAGGGGAGGAGGGGGGAGGGGAGTTTCTTTGATGCCATTACCTCTGCATGATTTCATCTTGGAAGAGTGACTTGTTCAGCAGTAGGAAAGTGGGGAGCTCCAGGAAGTGGATTCCACCACCCTCAGTGCCCACAGCCAAAAGATCACAGCTCAGTTTCGGTAAAAGGACAGTCACACGTGTCGCACTACAGTAGCAAACGTGAATACAAGCATCAGAACCAGAGCAATTGTCTAAATAGCTATGCTTTGACAATTGTGTAGCAGCCTGGGTAGCAGCTGGGTGGGCAAGAATACAAAAATATCATGTCATGATTCTCTTTTCTATAAGACGCAATGGGGAAAAAAAACTAGTGTTATATATAAAATGAGAATGTACAATAAGTGAAATTACTATACTTGAGTCTATAGGCTACAAATAAAGACCATCCTGCATAATTTTTCCTTGGGCATATCTATTATATAATACAATTGCTTAGGTTATCAGTGTGCTGGTGCGTTTGAGAGGAACTAGAATTGAATCTTTAAATGCCCTTTTCTCGGTCATCACAACTAAAAAGGAACCAAGCTGTAAAATGCCTTTACTTTCTTCAAATAGTTCCTCTTTACATGAACATCTAAACGAAGGTAGACTTCTCAACCACATCATGCAGATCTATTTTTATTACATGTTTTAACTATTAGAAACTAGTACTTGTGGGCAAATTATAAAAAAGGTTAAGCAGAGGCATCACCTGGTGCTCTCGATGCCAGGCTTGCCTGGAAGGCTGAAGCAGCGCACCTCCTCCAGGTGGGAGCAGAAATCTTTCTGCACAATCTCCCAGAGGTGCAAAGTGTTATCATCCAGCAAGGACACAATTCTTCCCTGTAAATTCACACATGTACATCAGCAGAGAATTTCAGCAAGACAGACAGAAAGTATCCCTCTCTTTCCAACTAATACTGTATAAAAAGTCCTTTTTCCAGGTCACTTTCGAATGACCTAAAATCAGGAGTATAGTATTTTTGGAACTAAAAATAAATAAATAAAATCTGTTTTGCTTAGTTTGTGTGCCATGAGCTAAATTATAGTCAAATTATACTCCATCCCATATCCTAAATTTGTGCAACGCAGCTTCTATCTTAATGTCAGTAATAAGAATTTAAAAGGTAAAGCACTATCGAACCCTTTTTGCTTCTCACAGAAATGCAACAAGATACATTATTCTCATCAAACTGTATAAGTAGTTAATTGGTAGATGACAATGATAATTAGTTTAAGTCAAGACTATTTTAAATGGCAAACCTAATGGCCTACTACTTATTCGGTAATTTGCTAATCGACATTAATAAACGAAGAATATCTCATCTCTAAGCTACTGTAATTGGGAACATATCAAATTATCATAGTTATGCATCCTATACCCAGCAACAAACACAGTAGTCAGAGCAAAAAGCAACTCTATTGGTTGACCAAGTCATGCAAAAAAAATTAATCCACACTGAAATGGTAGCGAAAAATCTTTTTCCTCCCAATTCAGACACAGGCTTAATTATAACAAAAATGGCGCACTATAATCAAGTACAAGCAAAACCGAAGGACACAGCATACCTCATATCAATGACAATGTGCTTGTAGCAAATTGGAGATGATAAAAACTTTCCATGTTTCATTACTATCTAATCAGAACTTCAGAAAAAAATACAACTTTGGCACAAGATTTGCAAACTAAAACCAAACCATTCCCTGAATGACTCACACACAACCATAATCTAAAACATAATGGAAATTGAACCTCAACCAAAAACTGCAGCCTGAACTCGATAAACTGTTGAATCATAAAACCTTAAATGATAAATAAATAAGAGCTCCATGGAGGTTACCTGTCCATGAAGGAAGTGTATCTGTGTGACAGTAGCAGCTTCCTTATGAAGTCCAGTGAACTCCACTCCAGGTGCTCCATATCTGATTCCAGAGTTAAAGAGATGTCGCTTATCTGATTTTACTTAACGGCAATATTACAACACCTATTAATACCATAATATAAAGCTGGACTGGCAACAGAAATGGACCATATTGTAGATATCGACTTGGTAGAAACACAAATGCGCCATTTTCTAATAAAAAATACCCTAAAATATTCAAAAGGCAAGACAAAGCCATGATGTACATCATGCAGGGCACATTCAGCAGCACATCTGTTGTAGTTAGATAAAGCTACACCAAGAACTCTAAATCCTACTTAAATGTAGTTTAGGTAGTAGGACTTCAATTTAGAGTAAAAAAGACGATAGAAATGGAGAGTTGAACAATAAGAACACAATGAACACCACAAAAAGCAAAAGAGGCCAACACGCTGAACACAAACAGAATGAAGAACAAAGTGAAGAATATCTAGGTTGCCCTTTTCTCCAATTGAAATCTTACAATGCCTTCAGATACATAGATGTCAGGGGAGGGGCTTAACAGAATTCTTGTGTGTGATTTCAATCAGTTGCAACCAAAAGCAGACTGACTTGTCAGGTTACTTGTTAGGATATCATTTTCCAACATGTGTTTTCATCAGATGAATGTGAAATGGCATGCACTATGTACGATGTACAACATAATCATGTCAGCCAAATGCTAGAAGACAAAAATAAATAAAAATGATGCAATGTGAAAACCGGAGAGAGGACACCGTGCTATAACAAAACAATCTGCACTTTTTGGATTATGAAGTCCCTCTTGCACACTATTGCCATTTATTAAAAGTCAGAGGGGAATTTGCACACATCTGGAGGTGTGCAAAAAGTGGAAACAGATGCAGGCATTGCATCCAAGCAGGACAGAGTGCTGAACCTAGAACAAAAGACAGCCTCTGGTTGACAAACCCAGCACCTTACACTCAGTACAAAGAGATACATCATGGGTCCAACAGCCAACAAAAGATTGCATCTCTCAATAGAAGACTCTTACTAGAGTTACATTGACTCGGAGCTTCCTGCTGCTGCCATGGCTGCACAGCTATTATGTCACACAGGGACTCATGCATGCATCTGTATCCTTTGAAGAGGGGGGTTTACGTAGTTAAAGGCAATACACCAAGGCTCATGCACACAAACATTATAAAAAGGTTTGAAGAGCAAACATTATCTGCTTAGGCCTGTGGTGTTAAGCTAAATATCTTTAGCAGACCCATTAAACAATGGGTATTATTTTAGGGTACTGATGCACAATACAACTTCTAGGAAAATAGTACGGTTTTAATTAAGATACTATCAGTGAATGATTTATTCCTCTCAGGCAAAATTCACAATAAGGACCAGGATGCTCAAAAAAACAAACAAAGCCTAAATTAAATCTCTACGCATTTGTTCATATTTTCTACTGTTTGTTTTAAATGGAGCAACGCCAGCGTACATCCCAACATACATCCTCTGCAGTTGTGCACAGACAAGTGGTGACAAAAATAAAACACTTAAACTTCCCTTTTCCTCCTTCCGCTCTTGTTTATCATTAGGTCATTCATTTGATGGAGAAGTTAAAAGCTGGAACGGGAGAGGCTGAGGATGTGTGGAACGTGAAGAGGATGTGCTGGGAGCTGAAATGGGGAGGGGGGTATGCAATGCAGTGCAGTGAACTGGGCCTCAGTGTTGGAATGTGCTGGGTGCATGGGGATTAAGATACATGAGCAGGAGGAGGAGGAGGAAGAAGAGGAGGGGGAGGGGTCAGGAACAGCTGGATAAAGCTTTCGGAAACAGGACTGATTACACCACAATTCATTAATCGTTAACAGAAATCCCTTACTCTTTTTTTTTTTTAGAAGACACTCATTCCATCCCTTTCCAGGATCCACTCAGACAATTAAATCTTTTTGAGCGAGCATACGTGCAAAGATAAACACAAAGTCCTTCACACGAAGCTGCAACTTAAATGGAACAGGGGATATTAAATAAGCGACTTCCTGTCTGAGTATCCGGCTACTTTCTGGCCTGAGGAGGAGGAACATTCTAGTAAACTGACAAGGGAGGAGAGCAAGAGGCTTTTGTCAAGTATCTTCTTGCAGTCCTCACTCCCCATGCTGTAGATATTATTTCCCAATGAGAATTACCCACTCAAGAATGAATCTCGCATCTGACATCTCCCCTGGGTTCCATTAGGAGTCACAAGAGAAACACACCTCAAATTACCCAGACAAGAGAGATAATGTATTAAGGGGAAACCCAATTGTCTAATCCTTTTACACATCTCAGAACATCTACATAAAAATCCAAACTCTTGGGTGAATCATGTTCAGATAAAAATCTGCAAGATAAACAACTTAAAGCTTGGCAGTATCTCACAACTTTGAAAGACCACAGCTTCATAATTAATTAGGAAACCAAATGAAATAATAGACAACCAGCAAAACCCCCCACCAGTCTCCTATATGGGGCTTTTGCACATTGGATTTGAAATTAGTAGTTGATTCATAGATCCAATAAATATTTTGTTCTTATATTTGCAAAGCAGCAATAAATAGTTTTTAAGAAGTGTTTTTTCCTACACTGGATTTTTGTTTTGTAAACATTTCCTTGTAAAGTGTTCTGCAATACAATATATTTGATTTACTTTAATTACACCATACATACATTCAAAGATGATTAAATTATTAAATTATATAATAACAGTTACATAATCTAACTGCCTGACCCAGACCACTGCTCTTTTTCAGCACCCAATATTCCTGACTGCTCACACTGCTAACCAAACACACAGAATAGAGCCCAGAGGCCACGGTAGCCATCCTCTCCCTGCGAACCCCCCCCAACAATGCTGGGCAATTACCCATTGAAGCAAAGCGCTCACAGTGAACCTAGCAAGAAAGAAATGCAATTTCACGGTCTGAATAGTGACAGACAGCAAGCTTTGTGTTCAAGCTCTACTTCAGTTATCCAATGTTGTCATGTCTCTTCAATATGGCACAACCCCCAAAATTAGGCAGTGTAGCAGGTTTGCGTAATTAAACCAAGGAAGCAAAAACTGTGATTATGAATGAAATATGATTAAACCTAATAGACATTGATGAGCTTGTCTAAATTGCTGCTGAATGATTGTGGATGCTAAATCGCATCAGATTGCTGTTCTTCATAGTTTTCTTTTATATTTTTTACACAACCGAAAGCACATTACATACTGATTCTTAATTCATTTTTAATAATAGTGTAATAGAAATTTCTCTCATGCTGTTGACTGTAGTGGGTGTGTGTTTTTTTTTTTTTTACACAGCTGTCATCGTTAAGAGTAGAACCACAGACTATGTAAAAATGAGCAGCCAAACACACTGCTACACACTTATGTTAGCCACTAGGCTGAATATTCTCAATTTTTAAAAACAAGATGGCCAAGCACCAGAATTTGCATAATCAAGTCCAGCAGTGGTGGATTTTTAACCGAAGTATATTTGCGAATAGTAGTCTTAAGGATTTATTTTCAATCATAGGCAAACAAAACCAGACTGACTTGTCAGGTTACATTCAGATATTGTTTTCCCAACATGTTTTCATCAGATAAATGGGAAATGGCATGCACTACCTACTACTACAACATAATCATGTCTGCCAAATGCTAGAGGGGAGGGAAAAAAAAAAAAATAAAAAAAAAATGCAATTTCACACTTTTTCCATGGGGAGCCGAAACTGTCTACAAAGTCAATGCAGGCACACTGGCAAATCTAAACCACTAGACTATCCCTAAATAAACTTATTTTATCATTTAGAATAACCCCAATTATTATTATTCTTTTTTAATCGTTCAATACTAAAATATAAAATTCTGAAAAGAGTGATTATCATTTTTAATACAATATTTTCAACCCAATATTGTATAAATTGGTAAATAAACAATATACATTTAACAAAAAAAGGATCACACATCCTAAATATACACATTGTATAATCTTTTACTGCAGAAACTCAAACTTTTAAAATCTCTGCCAAATCCCACAATGCCCACTACCCCAAACCATGATACTGAACTTTGCTTCAGAAACAATCGATCAGTCAGCAGTTTCAGTTAGAGATAACAAAAAAAGCAAGTATCAGTTACCCCAGAGTATAGACTGGCAACTTATTCATGCCACAAACCAACTGTGTGTACACCACGTTTCAGATCCTCATGGTTCCGTTATTTTTAGGCTTAAACTGGACGTGTGAACAGCTTTATAATGAAACCTTCACACGCTCAGGACAGCCATATTTCTGCTTATCGTAATTCACACAAAGCCTCTAATCTGAAAGATCCGGCACCATATAAGCATTACAGAAAATTCAATGAAACTGTCCCACTGTGGTGGGGCTCCTCAGGTTTCCAAAGGCCAAAAGAGTGCATTTAAAACCTGAAGTATCCTCACAGGCTGATAAGTACACACGAAGAGGGGGAAGGGGATGGATTTTAAGCCCTTTCTGTGTGTCCAGGAGGCCAGCTTTAGAATACTAATGTCCAGCAACTGATGCTTTAACAGAGTATGAGGGAAAGAACAACAACAAAAGAGAGAGAATGAAAGATAAGTATAAGAGAGAAAGTGTGAGGACAGCCTATAAGCGAGACAAGTCAAAGGTTCCTGAAAATGTAAAGTAACATGGATAAAAATGAGGACTAAGCAAAAAACCAGGGTGAAGGGAGGAGTGAGAACATAATGAGAAAATCTACTAGGCTGTTTCCTCAGCTGCATTCAATCAGACATGAGCACAGCACAACGTGAGAACAGTGCTGCCCATGAAACAAGAGACACGTCCCTTTAAAAAACGCCTCGCTGAGCTGGAAGATCTTTTCAGTCCAGGCAAAAGTTTGCAAATTTGAACTCTAGAAAGCCACTTTGCTCTACCGTGGTGTTGACTGGAGAGTAGAAGAGGTTCCCCAAGCACTGCACTGAAAACAGCAATAGGAAGGCAATTCCTCTGCATTCCCCTGCGTTGTGCACAGCTGTGTCAGTGATTATTCCTCAAGCAGCTGAAATCCTCTACAGCTGAGCCCCTCATGAGAATTCATGCTGCAAACACAAGTCTGACTATATAGCCAACATCCATAAACGCAAAACTTTTACAGCACATTAGTCTATTTAAGCGCTGAAATTCAATTACAACTACAATTGTGCTGGCATTTCTATTCACAGGAAAGTACTTCAGAACAAGAAGCTGTATTCACAAAAAAAATTATAATAAATTAATAAATCCCCTACAATCTCAAAGCTCTATTGATAAAGTACTGCATTTTTTAAACACAAAATCCAAAATATGGATTATATGCTAAATGGTAGAAGATTAAGATTTTTTCTTTAATGCATGCACTATCAAAACATTTTTTTTTTATGTATGCAGTGCACATTAGAATAAAAAGGTTCTGAGATGAACATTAAATAAACAATATGCTTTACCACATTAATGATTGCATGTTTTTGAATAACGTTTCTACAAATTATATTACAACTCAAACAGCAGTGGAAGCTTTATATCAGATCAATTGCATCTGAGAATTAAACAGCACTATGGTCATTTCAATATTTACAATTTTACCACAATAAAAAAATAAAAAAAAAATAAAAAAATAAAAGAAATTTTCACAGAACATATACATCAAGACCACACTGATCAAACTACTGCTACTTCTGTCTATTCTTTATTAAGGGCTCGTTTTTTTCTGAATACAAAAATAAACTCTGAGCTAGCAACTTTTATTGCAACAGTCTCAGCAAACTGTTAACGGAAGACCAAAATACAAACCAAATTAAACCAAATTAAACTGATGTCCCAAATCAAATAGAATCGATCCTGATGAAGCTGTGGGCAAATGACTTTTTTCTCACTTTCACACTGTCATAATCTAAAGCAGACAAAGCACAGTTCTGACAGTTAAACGACACAAGAAGGAAGAGCAATGCCCAGAACTGGAAAGCAGCAGTGCATCCTAATTATCTGAGCTCTAGAGCGGTGGCCTTGGAAACCGTTTCAAAAGGCGCCTTCAGCGAGGCCAGGCCCGGGGCAAAGCCTCAGAAGAATCTCCTCTTACTGCAGAGGGTGAACTCTGGGCAAGTCAGCATACATTCTTTACGGGTGAACCCAGCTCCTCCAACAACCCCTCTGTTCCAGACATCTCATTACGTTCCATTCTCCCTCACTCCCCTACACATACACACACGTGCACACACAGTCCCCTGCCCTGTGCCTCAATGTGCGGTTGGAGCAAAAGCATGTTTATGAAGAGCAAAGCTCGTGTTTCATAGTGTTTGCACAATTCCAAACCGAGAAACAAGGACACAAACATCTCGCATGGACAATAGTCTACAGAGTGAAGCAGACAACATTTCAGAGAATTCATACATGGATTACTGAGTTAACTGGATTGGATTGTTGAATATAAATGCCTTTAACCATGTTTGTTTACATGCATTTACATCATGCTTGCAATTACTCAATCACGCTAAAATGCCTTTTGTCAATTGCAGTTTCCTAATTCGACATTGTTCACTGTTATATAACGCTGTGCTCTTGTCTAAAGAAAAGCTCCCAAGCTTTAAACAATCAGCTTAAATCTTAAAAGAATACGGATAAGAAACATACAGTCATCAGAATTGTATTTTTAAAAGACTGACTTATATTTACTTAAATGGAGCATATTATAAGGACATCTGTGTCCATACACCAGTTTAATATCACATTGCATTAAACTAAACTTTCTATCTTTCTGTACAACCAGTCGGCTCTTCCCATTTCTTTAATTTGGGCTCCTGTTTCCTTTCCTTGCTACTTGTTCCCTCCTATGAACAAGTAAAGACTGGCTGCAAAGAAAAGTAAACAAGTACAGGAGGAATCAAACAAGCACCTTTGCAGACAATTTTCCCCATGTAGTCACCCACAAAAATTCATAGAAGGTCAAGTCCACAAACGAGCAAAAAAAAAAAAAAAAGAAGAAGAAGAACAGAAACAAAGAATATGAAAGTAAAAGAAAACAAGCTAATGCTAAATCTTTAGCCAGCTGAGGCATTAGTTTATTACTTACAGTTATATGCAAACAGATTTCCCAGTACTCCATTTACAAGTTTTTTCTCCATATTTTGTAATAGATGTCAAACATTCGGCAATACTCTTTTTACCTAGTGAACCAGCATGCATAAATGTTATATAGCGCACACTCACTCCATTATATTATATTATATTATATATAAATTCTACATAAGGGCAATGTATAAATAAGCAATTTGATCTTAAGAATGTATTCCATTGATTTATATGTTTAGTTATCCATGCAAATGAAATGATCTGAATTTTATTATTCTCAAATTTAAAAACACATGAGTAGGGTATGAACACAAATTTGCAGCATTTGCATAAAAGATCAAATTTCTTGCATACACAGAACAAATTTTTGTAGACCAAAATGTATAATTCCTATATAGTTTCGATTATGCTGTCTTCATCCATCAGCATGTAAAAACAAAGGCAGATAATGCATGTTTATCTAAGGTTCAGGGTGATGAAAAGACAGTGCAGAAAGGAATTTTTGGGCTCCTGTTGTCTTAACCAATTCAAGATGGGTTTCAGGCAAACTGTGCAGAACAACTTTATATGATAAAAGTCAAACAGTTCTATAATTAAATGCAGAGCGGAAAAACGTAGGTTGTACAGTAAATAATTCAGAAGACAAAAACACCATAGGGTCTAAACGTAAACAATCAACATGATAACATTCCTCTGCTGGAATATTTTTCTTACTGACAGTCATTAAAAATTTATAAAAAGGCACTGATGCACCAAACTGGAAAACCAGGTAACTTTTCAGAAGCAATTATTTATATTTCTCCAATACATGGCAAAATCCACTGTCTGCCATCACTAGATCTTGTGTGTAACTCTAGACAAGACAGATGAAACGCTCCTGAAATTAAACTAACTACCTATCTTTAAAACAGTGTTTTTTTCACCCATCAACCTCAACATGCCCCGCCCCCAATTCAGTGAGAGCAGATTGTGTTCTGAATAGTTAAATAGCTGGGGGAAAAAAACTCACAGAAGCAACCAGTGCTCAGAGTGTGAGTCAGGGCTTCAGATTCAGCCTCTTGGCTCGGCTGTGCCTGATAGTACCAGCCTCCTTTAACCACTCCTCACTCGACTCAAAGATCAGCACTGTGTGCATGATGCCCACCACTAAAGAGGCTCAGGGCATGTCCCGACCCAGACAGAAGGGCACACATTCCATATCCTTGCCTCGTGTGCCCCAAACTAAAGCAAGAGGAATAAAAACAAATGTCAGAGACGATTCCTTCTCTGCTCCACAGCCTAATCAAACCAACCAGATAAATCACAGGCTGCTAAAGGAGTCTCCAGCGCTACAGTCTGATAGCAGTAATTACACCCTCCTAAACATTCCTTTACCCCAGAGCATGACCATGTCCAATATAATCAACACTAAAGAATTCAACCCAGGGAAAAAAGAGAAAGAAAAAAAAGCATCAACTGCGGGAATGCTTCAAGACCATTTTCAGGGCTTCAGGCACAATATGAACCACTGTTTCAACACAAAACACAATGGGAACAGGGAGAGACTTCGTGGCTTGTTTTGCCTCAATGCCAAAAGCAAAAGGGTTTTTTCAGAAAAGCTGAAAAATGTCTGTAGTTAAGTGACGGCAAACCTCTTAACATACCTGTACCACATCACTATATGGAGTAAACCCTCACATTAAAACACATTAAATATTAGTTTGTTGAACTACTTGTCCTGTGGTTAGCAACTCTGGCACAAATTTCATTATTGCTGTGCTCACATCACAATCGGACATTGCTTGTGCAGTTACAATGGTGTATATTTGGAGACAAACATAAGGGATACCGTCAGGTTTATCTGTTTTAAACTTTTTTTAAACTTTCTTTCAAACTCCATATTTTCCAGTAACGTAAAAGGTAAAACATTTTCTTTAAACTTAAAAATCTATTAAAGCAGGCAAAGCACTAGAGAAAAATTGTTGGAGAAATCAATATGATAAGCTTGATTCTGTTGATGGTTAAATAAGCATAAAAGTTGAAATGACTTAAAGGACTAAAGCACTGCTGCATCACATCACAGGAATTCCTGTGGTATATTATTGGTAGTAAATAATGCAAAAAGCAATCTCAAGAACAGCAAAAGAAATACTGGAGATTATTTATTACTTAAAATGCAAGTTGATGGGACTGTTTATAAAAAAAATATTTAAAAAAGCAGAAGTGAACATTTCCTTAATGCACCTTTTATATCATTCTGTCTTCATTTAAGCCTTCAAAAAGTAAAAAATAAAATAAAAAATAAATAAAAATAAGGAACAAGGATTACCAATGCTGTTTTACAAATACCACAGACATATTTCCTGTTTGAAAAGGATACACTTTGATAGCTCCTGATTTAGTTCCGAAGGCCATTAGCTGGAGTTTGGGGTCGTAGGCCAGAGCACTTGGCTGATTCGGGAATCCATGTTCAACAGTCTGGATGAAAAGAGGAAGCATATTTACTGTTTAATGCACACGACAGACTGCAAGACACAAACTTAGCATTCTAACATCTAACACCCACTGTCAAACAAGGCAAAATAAACTTATGTAAAATCAACTACACACAATTTGAGTTAATTATTATACAAAAGAAACATTTTATTCACAAAATATTTCCTTTGTTTTGCAAGGGGTTAGATTATTAATCCTGCAAGTATTAATGTTTGCATAAGTTCAAGTTCTATTTTTTTTTAGCCTAAATTTAATATCTGATGATGGTCAGGATTAAGTTGGACTTTTTCTGGATCAAAGTTTGTGCTTGCATATGACTTGCAAACAAAAAGATAGGGCTGAATGTTAGATGCATATTATATATTGTTAGTACAACAAAAAACAAATTATTATGATATAGTTTTAAGCCTAGAAAACAACACACAGCATCTCTATAACACATGGTACACTTGTTTTAAGCATAATTTTAGGATTTACTTCTCATTAGCTGGATATATCTAATGACCCCTGGAGCTCTGAGCTGCATGCATCACTTGGCCCACTCTTGCCAATATTCTGATTATATGATTCATATTGACTGCTTTGTGATGTGTGGTTTGGCTTTCAGGAGAACAAGTGTTTGTGTTTTGTTGTGACTCTGTGAAGTGGGGTGTGTGCGCATGTGTGTGTGGCAGTATTTGAATCCTGTTTAAGCACTTGTGGCTCTTCTTTTCTTTCCACAACTATGTTACATTTGTTTTTGATTAAGTGATGGGAAAACTATTTAGTCCTTTTATCATTGGAGCTCTTTAAAAAGCCTTTTTTCTTTTAAAGACACTCATTCATTGCCAGGGCAGAGCTTGTTTTACAAAGACCTATTCCAACATGTTCTCTAGGGATCACAGATCTCCAATTGAGCTAGAAATCAGACTGGGTGCAACTCATAGTAATTGTGTGGTCTGTGGTTTGAGTTCAACTCAGGTGGTAGAGATCTTCTCCTTCTATTGTCTCCTGCTTGAACATTGCATGACTTCAGCTTTTGGGTATCCAAAGCCTAAGCAGTTGATATGCAAATGAGGGCCACATGTTATCCAGATAAAGTTTTTTTTCCCCCATTTCAAAAATTCTACAAAGCTGTTTTGTGTATAGATAATCTGCAAGATTACATTGTACATCTTAAATTCCCCAAAGTTTAACCTTTTAAGTAGATCTGTTCTCAATGAGAGGAAAAAGAATAAAGAACAGAAAACAAAAGCAAACGGTGTTGCAGGAGTAAGAACTGTTCAACAGTCTATCCTGCAACTACTGAATTAACTTAGACTCCTGTAGTGAAACCATGTAGCGTGGATTATTTCCCTCCAAGCCCGACATTACAGCAACATAATAACCAACAGCTGGTGTTTCATAGAGAGTTGCACCGCAAACTGAACCCGCATGCTCAGTGCACATGGGGGAGAAAAAGCCCACCCGGTGCCTCACGTACCTTATTGAACGCAAAAAGCTCCTGTTTGACTTTCTCTCTCTGAGGGTCATTGCCCTGTCTTCTGAACCGAAATTTCATCATCCTGTATCCGGTGCAGCGTATCCAAACCCCGGCCCGTGAATCACGCTCGAGTGCAAATCAGTTCAGAGCAGAAATCAGGTCCCATGCGGACACAACAACGGTTTAACCAACAGCAGCTCGTTACAGTCGCGCGGCTTTTCTGTTGCGTGTGTGAATGCAGTCGGAGCGCAAGACAAGTTCATAGGAATCACCGAGCGCTCAGCCAATCAGCGCGCCTGAATAGCTGACCCATCTCTTAGACCACGCCTACAATGCGGACCCAAATCAAGGGCTGGATCAGAGCGGACCGGGTTTTCCCATTAACCCTCATTCATGACAGATTTTTTGTAGTATTGTTTTCTTATTTAAACCTATAAAGATTTATACATTAAGTCGTTTTTTTCCTTACAATTGTAATACCATTTATCCCATATTACCACATGCATTTGGTCCTGATTTTTTTTAAATTAAGAAGTATGTGAGGGTGGTGCAGGACGTGTATGAGGGGAGTGTGACAGCAGTGAAGTGTGCAGGAGAAACGACAGACTGGTTCAAGGTGGAGGTTGGACTGCATCAAGGATCGGCTCTGAGCCCTTTCCTGTTTAGAGTGGTGATGGACAAGTTGACAGACGAGGTCAGACAGCAGTCTTCATGGACTATGAATTTTGTGGATGATATTGTGATTTGTGGTCAGATTAGGGAGCAGGTTGAGAAGGGCCTGGAGAGGTGGAGGTAGGCGCTGGAGAGAAGGTGAATGAAAGTCAGCAGGAGTATGACAGAGTACATGTGCGTGAATGAGAGGGAGGGCAGTGGAATAGTGCGGGTGCAGGGAAAAGAGGTGGAGAAGGTGGAGGAGTTCAGGTACCTGGGGGCCAACAGTGCAAGTAATGTAAAGTGTGTGTGAGAAGTGAATAAAGAGTGCAGGCAGGGTGGAGTGGGTGGAGAAGAGTGGCAGGAGTGATTTGTAATAGAAGGGTATCTGCAAGAGTAAAAGGGAAAGTTTATAGGACTGTGGTGAGACCTGCGATGTTGTATGGTTTCGAGACAGTGGCATTGAGTAAAAGACGGGAGGCAGAGCTGGAGGTAGCAGAGCTGAAGATGTTGAAGTTTTTGTTGAGATTGATGAGGATGGACAGGATTAGAAATGAGTTTATTAGAGGGACAGTGCATGTAGGACGTTTTGGAGACAAGGTGAGGGAGGTGAGATTGAGATTGTTTGGACATGTGCAGAGGAGGGACATGGGGTATATCAGTAGAAGAATGCTGAGGATGGAGCCGCCAGAAAGGAGGAAAAGAGGAAGACCAAGGAGGAGGTTTATGGATGTGGTGAGAGAAGACATGCAGGTGGTTGGGTTAAAAGAGGCAGATGTAGAGGACAGGGGGGTATGGAGACAGATGATCTGCTGTGGTGACCCCTAATGGGAGCAGCCGAAAGAAGAAGAAGAAGAAGAATGTGAGAAAATATTTCACTTTGCAATATTTATATTGTTTTATTATAAGTACGACTACCCATAAAATGATTTAACATTTTTTTAATGTTTAATAATGATGAAGACGTGGTAGATACATTTCTTTATGAAAGCCCAGTGTCAAGGTTTAAGGTTTACTTTTAATTTATGTTTTACTGTTTACTGTTGTTGTTCAATGCCTCTGCACCTTGGTCCGTCAGTAGCAACATTTTGTTCTTTTGTACTTTTTGAACTATGTATGTGGAACATTGACAATAAAGCTTGAGTTGAGTTATAGATAAATGGCATAGCAGTGCTAATAACATTTCACTATGTTACATCACATAAGTAACATGTATGTGACAAATACACAACCTCAACTTTAAACAGTCTAGAAGTTTAAATGCAAAAGTAATGAGATTTTTCCGTCCAACTGCAGATCATAGTGAAAATCATGACAAGTAAAGATTAACTGTGAAAAAAAATGTAAGGTGTTGATATTTTCAGTTTTCCATGCTTATGCCATGCCAAGTTTTTTATTTAAACATGTTTAAATGCATTTATTGGAGACAAACATCTTTATTTAAAGGTCTACTGTTTGAATTATTGTGGGTTGGATTACTCACTTACTTCCCTGGTCAGGTTTATTGTAGAGTTTGACACCTGGTAATCATGGATTAAACCAACAACTGTAATGCAATGAGGCCTTTAAACAATTAACATATTTTTCTTTTAATAATCAAGTGTGAAATGAAAGCATTTCTCCATAAAGCAATGTAAAAAATATATCACATGATCATCATCACTATTATATGATTTATATTCTCCATAAAAATTAAATACAGAAGCTCCGCTCCACTTGCAATTCAGGTATATTAAAGGCATTGGAGTGACTTCCAATTTTACCCGTGTTGTAAACATGTTAAATACTACATTTATATACCTGGGGATTTTTTTTTAAGTAGTATTTTTAAGAGCAAACAAATGCATTCCTTATTCTATGTACATGTTAACCACACAGTTAAGTGAAACAATTAGAACACAATTCAGCAATAAAAAAAATGTCATACTTACAAAAGTTACATCTATATATATGTGCTATCAATTAGACCTTGGAAACATTATATTACAGTTTTTATGGTCATATAAAATTAATTTAGGTAGTCACTTTATTTAAAACCATGAAATCATGTTCAAGTACACACTTAGGGAAAAAGTGCTGCTAGAATTTCTTTAGCATAAAAAATCCTTGGGAAATACTGGGAAATATAGTGTTTTATAATGACTTAAAATTAGGTCAAATTCCAGTTTGATGTACGCTAACAAAAACATGCTGGAGTGCTATGTAATGCAATTGCATGTCATTGATGAGACAGTGAATAGTTTGACTTGGTGTTTGAAGGCATGTTAAAGAAGCGTGATCTCGCTGGGAGGCAGAGTGAGTCTTTTCTCTCGCACAGACAGCATGTTGTCCATGTGCATGGCGATAACACGACACAGCTCCAGACTCTGCAAAGTCACACGTACAAGCATCTTTCAGACTTTAGAAAGACCAGATGGAAAATGTACTTTCTTCAAATTACTGTATGTTTTCTAATGTAGCTTTATTGCATACCTGGTCTACTTGTAGTTGCGTGATGCGCTGAGATGTTAGATCTCCTAGCATTATCTCAACATAAGGGTAACTAGAGCCAGCTACAGGCCTCTGTGTCCGGGTGGACTGCACTTCTTTCAGGGGGAACTTCACCATCAGCTCCTGGAGAACAGTTTACATTCATTTATGATTTGTTTTATTTACAAAACTATGTCTTTTTTGTTTAGAAATAAAAGTATTGTACATTTCCTCTTACATGTGTGTCTTTGTTTAGAAAGTTGAGGCCATTTTGATTGACAGCTAGTATGCAAGGGCAGTCTATAGAGCTGTTACTGCTGCTTTGTATATAGAAGAATGAGGATCCAAACATGGGGAAAACACTTACAAGCCCTACAGTCACAAAAGTACAGAAAGTTACATTTATGATAAAAAATGCTTTCAGTAATATAATCAATTTACTGATATTAAAGCTCCTCACCCAGGAACTGGGCTCTGGCCTGATGAGGACTGAGTGCCTGAATTTGCTGCATGTTTTGGGTCACCATGGTCAGCCAGTGCTGAGAAGACTTTAGTCCATATAGAGGAACTGGGATATAATCCTGGACCTCATGACTTAAACAGCATGGAGAGACAATACACATTATTTTAATAAGGAGAGAGAGAAAGAGAAACTACTGTATTTATAAAAGTGGGAAGTATTATATTGACCCAAAAATGAGAAAGAACAACTTTTTCAAAACTTAAATTTAAAACATAAAGCTGGTCATGTCTGCCTGGAAACTTATGAAAAACGCAATGTTTAATGCAAAAAGGATATAGTATAAATATGTATATATAGTATAAATAAGTCTAGTGATAAAATATTTGACTAGACTAGATTGATCAAATAATCGCTCCTTTAATAACAGCAGTAGCATTAACACGTGTTCACCAGGGTAACTTCATAATTCTTTTTTTTTTTCCCGGAATCGTTATACACTGTGTAAATGTATAACGTGTTTTTTACTGTTTTTACTGTTTGTGTTCGCAGTTTCAGTTTGTTTTGCAGTCACAGGACACTGTATGTGCTGTACAGATTAGAGTATGGGAGTGTAGAATTACAGGTTAGGAAAAGAGAGGGTGTCCTTGGCACGATGTTGCAGGGCGGTTAGTTTCGACACCTGCTGAAGCTGCTGATCACTAAGCCTGCCCTGTGGCACAACATTCAGAAGTGCTTTTAAGTAATCTGGAATAACCTGCAGAACAAACAATGATATAACAAAAGACATACAATAATTAGCAATACAATAGAAATGAAAAATACTAATACCCCTGTATTTAAGAAAAGCAGGGTGTTTTGACCTAATCATCACCTGATTGTAATGCATGGTGACTCCAAGCTCATTCTCAAATTTTAGCGGCTGATTCCAGATCACTCTTCTAAACCACAGGCTGTAGTTGCTATCAATAGGTTCTGCTTCTGTGGTGACATCCAAGATATATTCCCTTTTGCTCAGTGGCTGAACATTCTGACCTACAAGTTAATAGGTTCCTGCTGTTTATCAAATAGCCCACTTTCTTCTTATTCATTTGATCAATAAAAATCCCATGTTCCAGGGATGTTCGTCTATAATTATACTCTCACCTCTGTTTGTGACAACAAATACGGCATATTCATCCATTGCCTCCACACTGTGTAAACCCATCTCATAGCATAGCTCTTCAATGGCATCCAGAACAACCTACATATCACAGTCCTTATGCAACAAGCACAATGATTATACGATAACATTGAAATTATGGAAAAAACAACTCACTGAGCAGGTCTTAATTTTCAAATGACGCTCAATTCCACCTGGGAGAAGAAATAGCTGGCGTTTGGAGCTCCTGCTGGCCTAGAGTAGTAAAAAAAAGTTGGAAGGGTCTAAGTAAGAAAGAGCAGCAATGTTTATTAAATAATAAATAAATAAAATAACTGACCATTATAGCCTTTAGTTCCATTGTGTTAGGATATTTATTGCGTCCACCGTATTGAAACGTCTTCCTTAAATTCTGTTCGCAAGCCTTGGCAATGCCTGAAACCATCCATGACCTTCTGAAATTGTTGCAATATATGAAATCTATACATCCTTAAGATCATACTTTAACAGTTCTGTACCTTGGTATTGCACCCCTGGACCTGCACAGGCATCTTGAAAGTATTTCAGTAGATAGGGCTTAAGTACTTCTGAACATCGGTAGTATGCTGTAAGGATGTACAGGATCCTCCAGCCTCTTTGACAACTGTCTCTGAGCAACACAACAGAATAATACTAATGTAAATAATCCCAGCCACATTACATATATAAGAAATGAGAGAAATTAAAGATGATACGTTTTGGAACTGATGTTCTCAGTAATCTGCTTAAGGATCTGGCAGTACGCTTCATCTCTCAGTAAACCATATTCGCCAGTAAGCTGAAACAGTAATGTAATTTATATACCTATAAATTATTCACAAAATACATTATATTAAACATTGCATTTTTTACCTAAAGTCTATTAACAAAAATTCTAAAAGTATGACTTGAGTACCCTTAGTATGGTGCTGATGATATCTTGATCAGTTTGGCCTTTGTTTGGATAGTCCCCCATGAACTTCATTATAGCTGGAAAAATCACGGTTACAGATAGAAAGCCATGTATCTGATCCAAATATCCTTTTTACTGATTCATTAACATCAATTATAGTGTAATTGGTTTTTAAATTATGATTCAGAAGACAGTGCCAAAGTTTGTCTAAATACACAAACATAAAAAAATACAAAATCCATTCCAACTGCAATAATTAAGAAACATTTGTTCCATCCAATTTCATTTGCAAGTAAAATGTAATTTATGAATGCACTTTCATAATGATAACGGTTAAGGATATGAAAGTCCCTTACCCAAGAAAATGTCTGCAGCAACTTTGTTCATGTTTTCATCAGTGAACTCGATCAAGGACTCTTGTATAGGAAACTGTTTAACACACCAAATACAACAGTTTCAAAGGGGAGTTCAGGTAATATTAAATTAAAGATAATTAAAGATAATACTCTTGTAACATAATAAACAGAACTTTATATCTAATTAAGATTTCTATATATGACACCAGCTGTATGATTATACCTTAGAAAATTTCACCATATCTGATGATTCCTTCATTTCCTTCACCTTCTTTGATCTTTGCCTTTGTGAATCACTGTAAAACGTAACTCTTTATTGCTCACCAGCCATTAGACACTACAATATCTAAAACCATTACACATATGTTCCAAAGTAAAAGGAAAACATTGACCTGGTCATCCTAAGGGCCTCTCTGAAATATTTTTTGGCAAATTCCACCATATTGTATTGGCTGTCCTGCAGAATCCTTTCCTCAATCTCCATGTTACTGTATTCTGTACAGGCCACCTAGAGGGAAGAAAGAGTCCAATTTTTTGTTTGTTGTTTTTGGCTGATTCAATATAGATGGAGAAATATAGTTTAATACAACTTGACTTCACTGGAGCAGGAGTACTGTTATTCATTTGTTCCAAGCAATATTACTTATTTTTTTAATTTAAGATGGTCCAACTGCAATATTTCAAAATGTAAATATTTATACAATCTATATGATTTATATATTCATGAAACGTTACAGATATAGAATTGGTGTAGAGTCAGCAGAAAATGCTACCAAATTATAGATGTTTTCATGTTAGCAAAACCTACTTCAATTGAGCGATCAAGCTCATGGGCTGCAGCAGTGGAACCTACAGCTACGGCTACAGCAGCAGAGGCAGCCACATGACCCTGTTTGTTCTTGGGCTCATCTTTCTTGTCCATGGGTAGGTTGATAAAGTCTGGTGCAGCCACTGGCTGGACAAACTCCACAGGGAAAACCCCTGCTCGACCATGTACCGCTCCAAACTTCCAACCTTGAGGTAGCACAAAGGAATCATATACAGTAAGAATGTACATTGAGAGACATATGATGATTCTGAAGAAGGAACAATAACATTTATTTTACAATTATTCAGATATCTACATAGGAACAGACAGAAAAATTAAGAAACTAATGGAGAAAGATGCAAGTTAAACAGCACTCAATGCTGACAGTGTACACTGACCCACCAAAATCTGCTGTGTCTCTTTTTATTTCTTCAAGAAGCATGACCTTCTTTTTCACTATGCAACCATAACAGTGGCCTAGAGAACATTCAACAGAAATTAGACACCATCCAATATGTGTTAAATAAACATTCAAATCTACATAAAGAATTTTAAAGTGAAAAAATCTTCACCTTCTTGTAGTCCCTCCATTTTCTGCAGGCGTATAATGTCTCCTTTGTGGAAACTCAGCACAGATCTGTCATCTGTAACGTAATTACGCACAGCAACCACATAGTCTGAGTCCTAGAGCAAAAGAAAATACGATTACTCCACAGTGTCATCAATGTACCAACCCAGTGTAGGTGTGTAAAGGAAGCTTACCTTCTTTAACTCTGTAATGAAGTAGTCGATCATGGTCTTCACATAGGGCGCTTTGGCTGAGAACAGTATCAGTTTCTCATTGGTGAGGTTGAACTCCAGCATGTTCTTGGAGGGAATGGTGACAAACATGATATCTGTGTAGCTGTATTTGAAAACAATCACATATGAAAAATATTAGGGTAATTAGCATATAATGTAATGGCTGCAAGTATTTAATTATCCTTTTCTGCAACGTACCTGTATGGTCTTAAAACTCTGAAATAATCTGGAGCTAATGCATTGCTCCTTACCATCTTTAGCAATTTAATTCCCTTGTGGGACACAGATAGCACCTGGACGCCAGTGCCCACACTGCCCTGAAACACACACACACACACACACACACACACACACACACACACACACACACACACACATACACACACACACACACACACACACACACACACACACACACAAATGCAAAACTCAAAAGCACTCCATTTAAAGAAACCTGAGATTTTAAATGGGAAATAAGAGATGGAGAGGTGTCAGGAGTTCCTTACAGACGCCGGGAAAAGACGAGAGAAGTAGATCTCCCAGGTGTCCCTTGCTGCAACGACAACCTTTTTTTTCACATTCTCGTCTTGTGTTGTGGCACCCGCATCAATGTTGTGCTCAGCTGTTAAAGTATTAAAAGACACCAAGGTGTAGAATTAATAATGGATAGGATAGGATTATTATTTAAATCAGTCCAGAAGTCATCTTCTCCTACAGTAAAAGTCCACTGTCCCACATTCGCACTTAGATTGGCTAAAAGACACAGCATTTTTTCTCAAGCTTGAAAAAATAAAACATACTCAGAGGTAACACTGCCGGGTTTTTCATAAATGGTATCATACAAATAAATAGTTAAAAAAATCATACATTGTGATTTCTGGATTGTTTTTTTAGATTATGTCTCTCACAGTGGACTTGCACCTACGATGACAATTTCAGACCCCTCCATGATTTCTAAGTGGGAGAACTTGCAAAATAGCAGGGTGTTCAAATACTTATTTTCCTCACTGTATGTTACCAAGATTTTGCAAAAATAAAAGAAATAATTTGTATTTGATTTCTGCCACATACCAAAGAGAAATTTCATTTTCTGTCTCTCCTCCTTTGTGATCC